>NW_015150989.1:432248-435909 GCF_000732505.1 Cyprinodon variegatus | reverse complement strand
CACGCTGTTGATAGATCAGTTTGTACATTTTTTAGCGTGCGCAGTGAAATAGCTCACGTTTTTATACACGCAAACCTTTGATAGATCCGGCCCTTAATTTCCAACACTCACCCTGTATTTTCTTCCTCTCTCCTTTTGAAATTTATGGAAAAGATTACAATAATGAGGCATAATGGGGATTCCGTTTTGGAGCACTGTTGCAGCAAGAATCCCAGGGTCTTCTCCATTGGGTTTCCATGTCCCTTTTAGTTATTCCCCCTTCCTCCCACAGTAGACAAACATGACAGGTAGGTTAAATAATGACTCTAAATTGCCATAAAGTGTGATCTACCCCAACTTTTGCCCTCGCACTGCTGGAAATAGGCACCATTCCCCCATGACCCTGATAAATAAGCAGCAGAAGATTGATGGATAAATACAGTAAAAATAAAAATAGACTTTTTTCATGGTCTATCCTGGATCTTTTTTGGTCAGTAACAATATCCTGTAACCATGGCTTCCTGGTGGGACCATACACAAATAACAACTTGACCCTCAATTTGTTCTGTTAGGCTAAAAAAAGGGAACAGACCTTGTGTGACATTGTGTTGTAACATTTCATTTCATTTATATTCTATGTTTTTAATCAGATAGCACTTAAATGTTCATGCTACGAAAAATCAGAAAGGTGCCTTGTTCATTTGAACTGACAATGAATACGTTATAGAAGGAGCTGCATTTATTTTTCAACAATCTGTACAAGTATATATGGAATTTATTTTCATCCCAAAAAGACTGACAAAACACTCAAATTATAAAACTAGGTATTTCTCTACCAGCTTCATTCATTTAAGGACATAATGTTTTTGTCATTCTACTTTGCAAAAAGAAAACAGACAGGCTTTATCAGATTGCCTATTAATGTTTTCAAGTGTTGAAAGGAATTCTTATTCTCATAGGAAATCTATTGTGAATAGGTCTAGACTATAACTGTGCTACTCTAACACATTAAGATACATTACCTTAGACCAATTAAATAGTAGCTCTGGCTGTATGAACAAAATCATTATGCCAAAAAGTGAACCTCCATCTGGAATCTCTTGCAAACTCTAGCAAGTACTATCCCCTATAGCATGATGTTTCCAAAACCATGTTTTGCAATTGGCATGGTCTCTTTTTTCCTGTAGTCAGAGCATAGGTCTTCTCCCACATGTTTTTGCATGTAGCAAACATATTGTGCAAGCGCATATGTGGGTTTTAGCAAGATGCAATCAGGAATTATCATGCTTCCTTTAAACAATGTTTTTGCTCATCCACTCAGGACTAAATACATTTGTTTTCCTCTTAGAATGATACATTTATGGCAAAGGGAATATTACTGTATCGGTTCTGAGGATGTTATCTTTTTTAACACGTCTCCCAACCTTGGAAAGGTCAGCTATAAGTAACATCTTTTGTGGAGCAATATAAAGCCGCTATTCCTTTTAGCTCTGGAAAAACAGACATCTGATCCCCTCTTGTTATCCTGCAGAAGGTGGATAGAAATCGGCCGAAAACAGAGGGACTCAATTACTTGTTCCTATATCTTTTGGCATAGAAACATGTCACGTCTGGCTTGCTGCTTAGGCTGACCTCTATTCTGTCACTTAACCACTGATGATAAGATGGGGGAGAATGGTGCTGACTTATTCATGTTTAACCAATAAAGGGCATCTACACAGCATGTTAAATTTCTCAGGTCAATCTTGTGTTAGTTCTTAAATAAATACAAACAGCTGCGGTCACAGTACATTTTTCTAAAATGTACTTCAAATGCAACCTTATAATTTGCTGTACAGAAGGCTCTAGCTGTTCGCATGAATAAATGTTCTGCATTAAATAATATGCAGAACAACCTTGTTTTTATGTACCTAGCAATGATATTTACATCATATATTTAATATGATTTCCTCTTCCTCTGAAGGATTTGTTTTGGTTTAAGGCTCAGTGGAGCAGGGTTTTGTTGGTGCTTTCAAATGTTTGCAAGGTAAATCAGGGATAATCCAGGAACAGAATTGAAAGACAAATTAACATATTGATAAGGCGATTGGACAAAAACATACTATACAACCAGCAAATATGTTAATTTTACAAAAGACCCTTTTTCCACATTCCTCCAGCATCTTCAGTGTTTTCAGCTTTGCATATGTGGAGGCAAAACTTTTTTTTGTTTCCCATTCATTTTTAGTTTTTATCCAGGGTTTGACTTATCAATTGTTCAGCTGGAAGGTAAGACCATAGATCTTCCATTTCGTTGTTACTAGTAGTGTTTATTCAATGGCTATGGAGTGCTATGCATTGTGTTATAAACTCTGATCAGCTTTTTGCTGAACAAAAAATTCCCCACAACTACATTCAGACCTCAAGCTCTGGAAGCAGCAAAAACATGCGTGCTGCTGCATTCTTGCTGCATCCAGATGCGTCTTATGCTTCTGCTGCTCCTGTGCTCAGTGGCAAAGAGTGGCTTTGCTATATTTTGCCAGCAGGTTTCGACGTTTTAAGTTTTAGGGGAGTGATAGTGATCTGCATCAGCAGTGCTGTATCTGTCTCCCTGCCAGCTCCCTGATCAGCTTCTCTGATTGATTGATGTGGCGTGTTAAATTTTTCCAAATTCAGCACTGTTGCTTTCGTAGGGCGACACGTGCGTCAGAGGCTCACGAAGTGCTGCTCCTGCTGTTCAAAATGCGCTGCAGGACCTTTTGCTGTGCCTTAATGTGCGTCAGCCATTTAGTTTTCATATAAACTAGCTGCTTCTGCTGCCTCTAGCGCGTGCGGTCTGGAAGTAGCATAATGCTACTACCACCAACGGTTTCAGTTTGTGGATGGTCTGTGTAATTCATTTCAATTCAGTTTATTTATATAGCTCCAATTCACATGTCATCCCAAGGCACTTTACAGAGACAACACAGTCAGATTGGTCAAAAGTTGTATCAAGGAAAACTAGTCGTTTACATCCAGTCATTGAATTGCAAGACAAGCTCCTCCTGGATGAGCTTGCAGCGACAATTTTTGCTTTTCATTTAATTTTCAGCGATCCCTAACACCAAGCATGCATGCTGCAACAGTGGAGAGGCAAAAAAAACAAAACACTTTTTAACAGGAATAAACATCCAGCAACACCAGGGTCAGTGTGAGCAGCCATCTGCCCACGCCGACCGAGTTTCAACGAGACAGTAGCAGACATACAGAAAGAAAGCAGATATAGAAAAGGTAACTGTTAACCAGCTCCACAGGCAGCCCCGTCAAGGAAAAACGCAAACAGTCAGACGTGGGACACGCCAGTTCCCAAAAGTCAAAGGATTCAAGAGAGCATATACTGTTAGTCACAGTAAATGAAACAGGACTACACTGAAAACAGGCCAAGATCAACCATCTATAAACAAAGGTGTTGACTGCAGCAGCAGGATGGAGTCACAGTCAAACAGGAGGAGACAAGCTTAAGCTACTATAACAAGAATAAGCAAAAAGAACATAAACTCATGGGTGGAACTAAGAAACGCTGAATGGGAGAATAGAGACAGAATTACGCAGAATGTTGAAAAGTGATCCCTTTGTCCTCCAGCACCCGAAAGTAACTAAACTAATATAGAAAATAAATCAGAATAAATTGACCATTTTGGATGAGGTCTGAGAGAGGTAGAAC
>NW_015150989.1:429606-431433 GCF_000732505.1 Cyprinodon variegatus | reverse complement strand
CAAACCCTTGCCGGCGATAGCTGCCGCTCGCTCACTCATGTTTTCTGCACGATTTGTCCACAGTTACAACTTTTTATAGGTGCTCCATGCAGCAATTATGTCTGCATGGAGTCCGCGGAGCATGGTGTGGATGCCCTAAATGACACAATTTGACCACACGGTCCTCGCAGACGCGTTAAGCGTAAACCAAGCTTGAGGCCTGATTGAAAACATCATTGCAGGAAATCACATTACACCATGAGTCACTATGGAGGCGTTACCTTGAGAGGGATATTAGTTGACAGTACTACATACTGTAGATTTTTAAAACAGAAAAATAGATCTATCTTGACTGATCTTTATCTAGCTATGATCCACATGTCCCATACTTAGCTTGTGGTATATGCACGTTTATTGCAGGTTTCAGATTTTTTTTTATCTTGCTTTCTTCTATTCTTTTCACTCACCTATCCACTCAATGTCAATCTCTGTTCACTAGATAAGCTTTAAACTATAAAGAAACAATATACTAAGAGACTAAGTTGATTGAATTCCTCAGCTTCTCGAGAAATCTTTTGTGCCTTGATTATCCACTTTGTTAAACTGAAATAGCAGGTAGTTATTTTCATTTTCTTTCTCAGTTTGTTCAGGATTAAAACCACTGTTTACAAGGTTTTGAAAAGGGAGAAGAAATAATGTTAGTCTAAGAATTCCTCAAGGGTTTTTTTTTTTATCAATATCTCAGCTGCTAATTTATTTACATTTTTTGGCACCTCCACACTGGTAATTTATTCTGTGATCTTGTCAATTTACCATTTGCAGCATTACAAGCCAATTAAAATACTCTTGAGTTTGTGTCAAATGTATTGTGTAGAAGCTGACATGACAAAACTTTTATATTCATTTAAACAAGGAGTTGCACATAACTGAACATGTTAATAACATTTTCTCAAAAACAGGGAAATTAGTACTGTTCATTGTTTTCCTCAAAAAAGAAAATATGGAGCTGGGAAATAAAAAAAAAAAAAAAAAAACACAAAAAAAAAAAACAGGGAAAAAAGCTCTGCATAAAACATCTGATCATTTTCTTTTGAGGAATAGCATGTTTTTGGTTGTCTTTTAATTCCTTTATATTGGAGTGTATGATTGTGGTAATCACTGCTTTGCCTTTTAATGACATTCTGCACAGCATTTGATACTTTAATGTAAACATTTTGCATTACTACTCATCATTATCCAATATGTAAGCTTCATATTATAATTTTCTGATTCTGGTTGTTTTGAGATCTAGGTATTGTATTGTGTTAATGTAAATCAACAAATAAACAAATATGTGTCTTTTTTTTTTGTAAATCATAAAGTCCTGTACATTTTTTAAATGTCCCTTAATAATCGTATATTTTTCAAATTATTATGCTAGAAATAGCACTTAGAAAAAGATTCATATTATGCTTAAATTGTCTTTTATTTCTACATGTGCAGAAACCGATATCTGCTTGCTGTATTTTTGCACTTGGTACCCTAAACACATCTTAACAATAAACAGACTAAAATGTTGTTGTGTGGTTTGAAATAGTAGGTGTTGGAGTCACTTGTCCTTAGTTTAGTTTCACAGTCTTTTAAGATTGTGGTTTGCAAGATAGACCTAAATATCCAGTACAACCACATATTGAATAAGGAACCTAATTAGCATAGGAGAAATGATATTTTAGAAAGTTTCAAGGAATGGTTAGACCATCAATATTCGAAACTTGTAAGATTTCATAGACATCTGTTATCTAGAGGAATAGAATAATGGAGAAACCTAAAACCTACCAAGTGATGACCCGTATCTAGTCTAACAATTCA
>NW_015150989.1:415547-427985 GCF_000732505.1 Cyprinodon variegatus | reverse complement strand
CACGAGCAGAGAGTTAATCAGAGTATTAAAGGCCAAGGGTAAATCTGTGGAGCTGCAGAGACCCAGAACTCAGAAAAAAAACAGTTTACGGGACATCTTTGTACACACCAAATATCTTTTTCGAATACATGAGAAACATGCCTGTTGCAGGATACAAGTGCTTGAAAGTCTACTGGTCAGATTAAATGACAACTGAACATTTTGGAAAACATGTAAGAAATATAGGTAAACAACGTCTCTTTTTAGATGAACAGGCCTTACATTTAATACAGTGAAGTTGTTGGAGATTTGATTTAGATGGTCTAGATAGAAATACCAACTGCACTTTTTGGCTTTAAAACTTGTTCCTATTGATGGATTTTTGTTCTTTAAATGTTATTTAAAAGAACAAGGTGGTTTTGTGTTTCTCATGTTACAAAATGTAATAAAGTTGAAGTGCTGTTACTTTTGGAGGGAGCTTAAGATATGTGATAGAGTTTAATATTAAACTCCTTTTAACTCCATCTATCTCCTATCCATCTATCTCCTATCTTACTCCCAACATAATTTTCAACGTTTACACTATATATGTATACAGAAATTATTAATAAAACAATAGCTAACTGGGATAACAGCAAGCCATGTTTAGATAGGCAAGTTAATTCAAATGTAAAAATAAGAACTGTTGCAGAAAGTACAGACATGTATCACATTTGTTGTTCCTTTTTGTTCTGCTTTTTAGGGTAGGATAACATAATATGTTACAGGTAGCATATTTTTGCATGAAGTAGGTGTATTTAGTGTTATTAAACCAGAAACTGGTTCAAAATTAGGTGTGGGTGTGTGTGAATAGAGGCTAAATAATGCATTTTCCAGATGGTGACATTGGTCACAGTCATAAATAATAATAATTAAAAGGCATTGATATAATGCCCCTGAAATGTTTCACCATTGCTGCAATAAAGTTCTGACCCGCTCCTGCTTATTGCCACCTAACTACCTTGCATAGAGATTAAGCCTGGGAGGCATTATATTGTCAGCACTATAGTTTAACTAGACTTGCAGAGGCAGCTGCTAAGACTGCTGGAAGTGTAGCTTTTGTACTACTAAGCTTCATTCTCAGCAGAAGCCTGTAAAACCAGGGAGGGAGCTCTAAATCCAGTCTGAAGAAATCAATGGTTGAAGAACTGATCATTTGGCCTCTGTCTATTTCAAATTATTGAAACAGGACATTGTTGAAAGGTAACAGAAATTGTTAATTTTACTTCAAGGAACAAAAATGAATGCAGCTTCAAATCTCAATAGGAGTCTCAATGCAAGGATTTCAAATGTCATCTGTATTGCTATTTGGTTTGGTATTTAAGAGCAATGCTGTAAGGCTTTATTTCCCACATTTATCTCTGTGTTGGAACTGTGATGGGTTAGAAAACTGACGCACTAGTGTACAGTGCCTCAGGCTTGATTATAAATCTTCCAGTGACCGGACTGCTATAATCAGGCTACGTTCACACTGCAAACTAAAGTGACCCAAATTCAATTTTTTTACCCATATGCGACCTGTACAAAATCAGATTTTTTCCAACGCAACCACACCACTTGGATATGTGGTCCTAAATCCGACGCATATCTGATCTTTTCAATTGCCATCTGTGTCTGAACGACTATTGATCCGACCTAAACGTCATTAATACTCAACAAAGGTCACTATTCTGCATCTTGCTACGCAGATGCTGGAAGAAAAACAACCATGATGGACGTTAATGTGGAGAGCAGTCTTTATTTTCAACCCTCTTGAAAAGATTTTATTTTTAGAAATTAAGGACTGCTAGATGCGATCCAGCACTAATATACATGCTTACTTCCCTAAACATAGAGCATGTCCTCGCGTCCTCTACTGCGCATGTGGGACACTTAAGTTGTGTGAATGCAGTTCACACAGGAGATTACATACAAGTAGCATTTATTTGGCTATGTGAACGACAAAACAAAAGAATTGGATTTCACAAGAGAATCGGAATTGAGCATTAAGGCCTGCAGTGTGAACGCCTTCATCATAAATTAATTTACCTTAGTTTTAAATGCCTTAATGGACATTTACATTTATGGACAATTACAAAAATACTACAATTAACTTTTTTTTGTGTGTAAATCTTGACCTGCCCTTTTGGCATGTTTTGCCTTAAAGGAAATAGACCTGACAAAGAACTGCCCAGCATCATGTTTATTTGCATTCAGGTGAGGTCAAAGATTATAATTTTTTTTCCCCCCTGTACACATATATTTAAGATGATAGGCACTCTTTTGCTATGGTCGCTAATATCCAATACCCTTGCCCTAGATCTACCTATGGGGCGGAGTGACTACATATGTTTATGAGGGGAAGATGTGCCTTGAAATGTGTGAAACTGAAAGAAGCAACAATGCTACAGAATAAAAAGCCAAGGTTTTAAACACAGCCAAAGGCGAATTTAATGAATTTCAACATATAAGTATACTTATATATACTTATATGTTGACAGGAAATTATTTTCATGTACAGCATACACACATAATGCGACCAAAGACTAATTTGGCTGCTCAGAAATATGTTTGGTTTTAAACTGACATGGAGCAGAACTTCATAAAAAAAAAAAAAAAAACACGTTTTAAAACTTGAAGTGGCATGTTTCTTAGCTAACTTAGTGAAGCATATGGTGTGGATGCTTATATAGTTTCCATAGTAAAAAGTTACACGAAAAGAAAAGAAACAAAAAAAAAACAAAAACTAATTTTTTTTTTTTATTCCTGTAGCTTAAATAAAGAATATTAGTCTTTGATACAAACTAATTAAAAAAATAAAATAAAAATAACACTTCAACTGTAATATGCTGCATGTGCTATCTCTATCTCTTTGTCTTTCATTAACCATACGTGGGATTTCAGCTTCACTGTTTATACTTCCAAAGCTATTTATAGTATTAAATAAATGAGAATACTCAGCCCAGGATTAAACACACATATAAGCTTATTTAACTACACACATCCCAGAGAGGGTTTATAAATAATCCTGGGCTGCTAAGTCGTATTTAGCATTTAAACGCTTTGAGGGTTCCACGTTTTTACGTCACAAAGAAAATGCTTACATTAAAACATACAGGATCATATAGATTTCAGCTCCTCGGCAGGAATGTTTTCCTGTAACTGTTGCCTCAGCTTTTGAGCTTTCTTTCATAGCAACCTAATGTTGATAAATGATGCTGGCTTGACAGTGTGTTTTATTCATGCAGAGCTACACCTCCACCATCTCTTACTCGAACTATGTATGCCAAAGGCAATGCAAGTTATCCATAGCAACATACCAAGTGTTGTGTTTGGGTCTTTGCTGAAGATACAGGACTCATTTATTGACATTCTGATTACTTTCACCTCCATACTTGACTTGATTGTAGTAAAAGCCTAATAAAGGCAAATCTTTACATCTCTAAAACAAAAAGAAGGGAACAGTAAATGGAAATATTTTCTTTGTCCCAAATTAGCAGGAAACGTATTTCCCACCTTGGGCCCCTATTCCATCATATCCTTAGTGTTTATTAAATCATGGAGCACCTTAATGCATCTTTTAATGAGAAAATATTGAAATTCACATATTTTTCTCTGGTTTGGTTTATTCTCACACTCTCCTGCTCTTAAATTGATTTCACACTCTATGACCATCTGCTTGGGAAATAATGTGCAGCATTATTAACTGGGGGAAAGGGAGGGGAAAATTGCTGGGGAGGACAGGAGGCTGACTAAGAATCCAGGTCCTCGATAAATGATGCCAGTCTATGAGCTAAAGACAAATACAAAGTATTCAATCCAAATAAGTATTGTTCTGTTGAGCCTGTTCTTTTTCCTCAGGACCCAGCCATTCGGTAATAGCGTATTACACATTTTTGCCCATTCTGCCTGGATACATTTTTATCTTCTTCTTGATAGCCATCCTGCAGCTAGCTTAACAAATGAGTATGACTCAACAATCTCTATGGAAGAAAGTTACCAAATGTTATGGTTTAATTATGCAGTAATGCCTTTAGGTGACTTCTGCTTGGTAACTGTTAACTTTAAAATAACTAGACTATTTATGTGGGATTGTTTAAAAAACTATAAAAGCAAACACTTCTAACTGTGGCTATGAAAGCAATATAGTGATTTAAAATCATGGGGCAAAAAAATGTTTTTTTACATTTCAAAGGACGGAACTCGGGTTGTATTTCTTTGTGTAGTTTTAGTAATCATAAATACATGCTGTTGTTGCAACCCAAAAACTGATATTGCTGTAAGTATTAATTATGCTTATTTGTATAAAATCATCTTTATGGGTCAGACATTTTGATTCTGTTATAAATGAATTAAAATAGTGAAGCTTAAAATTAAATATATGTTTCTTTTTTTTTTTCCAACCCAACAGTAAAGTTTGGTCAAACCCCACCCATTTTGTTTGGTACATTTAATAACTGTCTTATTATTTTGAAAATAAGTAATGCTTGGTTAAGTTATAATAGCAGATATGAAGCTGTTATGGCTCAATATGTTCAAAAGTTTACCCTTTTGCACATGTTGATCAAGACCAACTCTAAAACTAAAAATAGATATACGCAGAAAACAAAATTTAGAAACTGAAATCAAACAGATCAAGCATGTTTTAAAAGCAAAGTGATGTAGTCAGAATCAAAATAACTTTATTAATCCCTTGTGGGAAATTCTTTCTAACAGTGCATTATTTACAGAAGTACAATAGAGCTTAATAGAAATATGCAAGCAAAACAGTAAAACTAGACCCTTCAAAGTAGTGTAAACTAGATATAGGAATAAAAAAAAAATAAGATAAAGATTTCACTATATACAATCAACAGTATGTACAATTCACAATGTTCCTCAGTACATAATGTACTATTGCACATAATAATGTATTGAACCATACTTGAAATACTTGATCGCTATATGCATGATAAATACGGACATTAACAAGGATCTCCATTTGTAGACTTGGACATCTACAGTCTGTGATTTTACACATTAAAATCCTCAACCATTCTTATTTATGATGAAAAAAGTAATTCAAATAAAGAAAGTTCCTGGGACTGTGAGTGGTCAGAGTAGCTGGAAAAACATGAATTCAATCTTTCTGCTTTCATTAGATAACATTTAAAAGTAGTGGCCATGGTTCATCTAATCAAATACTATTGCTTAAATGAAGCTTATGTGTAAATTCAACTGGAAGGTTTTTACCTGCCCACCAATCACCTCTTCATGAGCCTCAGCTCCAGCCTATTGATGCAGCTCCACACTTTGGCATTAACCCATCCTCATTCAGAACCGGGCACTTAAAAGCCCAGGTCTAGGAGGACCTTTAAGCCTTTTGGCTTAACAGCAACCCCCATCTGCACTTTCACCTCCCTAATTCCATTAGCCTCCATTTGATATCCTCTTTCTTCAGCCTGCTTTCCACCAGTAGAGTAAAACCCTGGGGAGCAAAGATGTCTCTACCTACATCGGCCACAGATTATCTACATTTAGCATTGACGTCCCATCTGGGGGTCTGAGCGTCCAAGACCTGTTCATTTCCTCCTGTTGATAAAATTTTCTAATTGCCACTTTTCTCAGTGTGATTCTTTCTGGCTGAATTGATATTCAGCAAATGTGGCAACCTCTAAAAACAGAGGCTTTGGTCAATTACTTGCTTAATGTGTTAACAACATGTAATGGAAGAAAGATGTCAGCCATGGGCTTATAAGTGCAGCTTCTGAATCCTTTCAATCTGGGAAGGGTTAGAAACTATCACACTACAGAGAAAGAGATCTTCAAACAAATCATATACTCCTAGAACACCCCGACAGAGCACCACAGTTACCAATGAGCACCGAGCACATGTGAGCCAGTGGAGCAACGGGTGTCGAGCTGGAGCCACTTTTCAACTACTTAGACAAAAACAACACCGCTCTTCCAAAAGCTGAGTTTTAAAAATCAGCTGGACTCTCCTCTCTAGCACCCTGGAAATGGGCTTTCTGGGGAGGCTGATAAGTATGGTCCTCCTGCAGTTGGAGTACCAGCTCCAGTCCTCATTTTTGTGGTGGGGAAACACCAACTGTTAAGGGGCATGTTGAAGAGGGTGTCACCCATACCGGCCCAACAACATCCCTAGACCTGAATTACTCAAGGTTGAACTCATTCACTCCCAAAACCCTTGCCACCATTTAGTTCTCTACTACCATATTTTCTGCACTATAAGGCGCACCTCAAAGCCCTCACTTTTCTCAAAACACTACAGTGCGCCCCATATGTGGATCAAGATTAAGCTTCAACATGTCTTACAACTATGGGGAGCAGCCGCTGATTCTATTTTCTCCTGTTGAAAAAAGGAGGGGGCGATGCATACTGGGAATTTTCATTTCCATTTTTGTTTGTTGAGTCCATAATGTCAAGAGACATGCGTACAACACAGAGTTTAAACTCCATGCTATCAGTTACGCAGGAAAACATGAGAATAGAGCAGCAGCTTGAGAATCAAACATTAATGAATCAATGGTGTGGAAGCAGAGGAAGCAAGAAGATGACCTGTGCCAAGTAAAGAAGACTAAACAGAGTTTCCGAAGAAAGAAAACAAAATGTATACAGTTAGAGGACAAACTTGAACAGTGGGTTATTGAACACAGAGCAGCAACTAGAAGTGTCTCTACAGTCACTATTAGAATGAAGGCAACAGTCCAAGCACTCAAACTCAACATCAATGACTTTAGAGGTGATCCCTCTTGATTTCACTATATGAAAAGATGTAATCTCTCCATCCACACACAAATAACTGTTTTACAGCAGTTGCCAAAAGACTACCAAGCAAAGCAGGCCTCTTTCCGCCAAACTGCAAAAACAAGATCACTGAAAAAATATCACTTATCACATCATCAACATGGACAAGGTTCCACTCACCCTTGATACTCCTGTGAACCACATTGTGGATAAAACATGTCAACAGGGCATTCAAAGCTAGATTGCGAACTGCGTGGAGCAGTGAATGACAGAAGGCAACCACACGTTCACCAAGATGATGAGACACTGCCAAAAGACATGCGCCACTATCTGCCACTGGATTGTAAATGCCTGGGCTGATATATCAGTCTCAACTGTGGTCCGAGCTTTCAGGAAGTAATTGTCACTGAACTGCCAGACAGCAGGGAGATTGACTAAAATAATGACGACTTTGACGAGACGCAGCTGGGCATGTCGTATCCCGTATATGCCCAATTGTTCAATTTGGACACTGAAGAAGAATTTGAGGGATTTGTTGATGAGAAACGAACGGATACATTTAAATTAACGAGATTCTTTTGTGTGTTTAGAGCTGAAGTAGGTTGGTCATACTGTAAATAATATATTAATAAAGTTTGACTAACTTATCTCACTCTTTTATTGACTCTCTTTAGCCCAGCTGCATCTAGTGGATGCATAACGCAACCCCAGCCACTACTGTAGCTTCTATTCTATTTGCCTTTTATTTGTGGTATGCATTATATACGTATGAAAAAATTTTTTAATAGGCAATTCATTGAAGGTGCGCCTTATGATGCGGTGCGCCTTATAAAGCGGAAAATACGGTAAGTCTCCTGTACCGGGGACACAACAGGGGACAGGGCAAATTCTACAGGGGCACTGTCTGCTGTTGGTCCTTGTCTAAAACCACTAAAGGCTGTGCAGGTGGTACAGGAAGTTTGCAGAAAAAGTTTGCACACACTGTCTGTTGAATTACCCACGCACACATTTTTGTACCTTTTTAAGATTAACAATGGCACTGCTGTGGGGGTGGGAAAAATGTTGCACCTTGTACTACATGCTAACCAGAAGGCATTTAATATAATCCTAAAGCAATCGCAATGTGGGCTAGAAATGTTTTAAATTGACCAAGACGTTTTGATGTTTTTAATCAGTAATAACGCAAACTGCATTATTTTCCTTCCACATTCCATGCTCCATCCTGTACAATTCCAGTCAATTATATTGCAGTTAAAAGTTGTAACATGACAGAATATGAAAATGTTTAAGGGAGTGAATACTTTTGGATCTACTGTTTTATGTCAAACAGACTTTTGAGATGTTTACCCAAGGTAGGAATGTTTATTTATTTTTTTGTTATTTAGCGAGAGGGAGAAAAAATAACCAATGCTTTAGTAAAACACAAAAGCTAGAAGCAAATTATAGAACTGTACATTTTTAATGTTTGTTAGACATGTCAGTTACATTTGCATATAATCTAACATACTTCTCTGCTGTTTTTCTATGATTCACGGATCAGCATGCACAATGTTCTAATTCGTCTTTTGAGGCTGGACTACTTTTTATTCCATTCACATCTCTTAGTCTGTCCTGTCAATCTTTGATGCACTGCTGGCTCTGACTCATTTTTAAAACAGCGAACAGAACATGCACAGAAACAGGGACAACATGACTCAATTTTTGTTCTGTTCAGTAAAAAAGTGAAGAAAAGGAGAAAAAAAAATACATGTTAGAGGACCACAAAACAATCAGGTTCATGATGACACAGAAAGTGCTTTTTAATCTAATAGAAAGCTTTTGAGCTGTGAACTAGAGTGTGTTTTGAGTGGAGGTAGTAATCCTCAGTCTGGCATAAGCTGGTGCTCCAGTCCTCCCACGCTGCTGAAGGGTGAGACAGACAGTTCTCTGCATATTCTCCTCTATCTTCTGCCTTGCCAATGTATGATGGTCTTTGTAAAGAGTAGAAAAAGGACCCAGTGTCTCTGGTCAAATATTGTATAATGTTTTCTATACTACCCAGTCCTGCATTTAGCATTCTCAGTGTCCATGAGAAGCCAAAATAGTTTGCTATGTTATATTTGTAAGTTCATGGACTGCTTTGTGAGGTGAGCTGGGAACATTTTGGCATGTGGTGTCTTGCTTAAAGGCTTTTAGACCATGATGGAAATTTGTACATAGCGTCACCTTCTCTACATTAATTGACTCACATTCTGCTTGAACTAACAGCACCAATCAATATTTAAACTAAAATGCTGTCAGATGGAGTTTACTTACTTTCCAAAATAAGGAAGTAGAGTTTCATGTACTGCTCTGAGCTTCTTTTACTCTCTGTCTATTTTTAAGATGATTTCCATCACTAAAAAAGAATTTTCCCAGACACTTCACAAATGGAGAAAAAGAAGCACTTGGGTCACAGAACTTCAGTAAGGAAATTCTAGCAGTTTTTTTGGGTCACACTGATTTTTTCCCAAGGGCAGACCATTGTAAAGTCTAACTACAGTAGATATCTTTATATAGTTGTTGCTAAAAGTTTATGACAATACACAAAGTCAGTCCAGCACTAGGGCATGGCATGGAAAAACTGGGTTGAATCTTGGAATTTACTATATAAAATGTACTATAGAACCTGCTCTTTTATTAGATATAAAGAATGTCTAAACTTCAGTTCTAGATGTCTCATAAGTGAGACAACAGTTATTAGACAACATGTCTCACACTGATATCCATAGGGGAATAATACTAAAACAGAACATTTCTAATCTTATCTGTCTTTTTTGTTCACCTTTTGTCTTAAGCATACAGCGAGTAAAATGAGTATTGAAATCATCACCATTTTCCAGAGGTTCTATCCACATGATGGTGGTAATTCATGCAATGCACACATACAAAGAAATTCAGTTATAGATGTCCAGAAATCAAGTTTTGTGAAATAAAGTGAAATAGTGAGGGAAAAAGTAATTAAAATAAAATTAATTTAATAGTTTAATACAAAAGCCTTTCTTGGCAATGACATCTTCAAAATGCCTCCTGTATGGAGTAATTAGTCACATGCAATGCTCAGGTGTGATTTTGGCCCATTCTTTCATGCAAACAGTCTTCAGATCTTGGAAGGTTTTTTGGGCCTCTTCTATGAAATCCAAACTTCATTGTTGGTATGCTGTTTTTTTGGGGTGATGCACAATTGTGCAATTTGACCTCCCAACATGATGTGTATTATGGCATCAAAGAGTTTTGGTCTCATCTGACCTGACTATATTCTCCCAATATTTCACAGACTTGTCTTTTTGCTGTAAACATTAAACATGCTTCAACGTGCTTTTTTTCATACAGACCATGATGGTTCAGTGCATTACTTATTAGTTATTTAAACAATTGTACCTTTCCAGCTTTTTTTGTTTTGTTTTGTTTTATTGTCATTACACTGACACAAGTACAGAGCAACGAAATTAACTATCTGCATTTAACCCATCCCGTTGGGGAGCAGTGGGCTGCCATTGTGCGGTGCCTGGGGAGGAGTGTGGGTTTAAGAGTCTTTGCTCTGGTAGCCAAAGTAGCAGTCTGTGGAAGTGAGGCTTGAACTTAGAACCTCAGGATTCCAAGCGCAACACCTTAACAACTAGGCCGCCACTCCCTAAAGCAGGCATTAGCTTGAAGGGTCTTGCCCCCACTGGTTAGACCCTTCACACTGGCAGCTCATTCCCCCCTGCTGGGATACGAACCCAGGCCTCCTGTTTGCAGGACGGGTGACTTACAACTTGGTGCTTGAACCACTCTTCTGATAATTCTTTTCAATCCTCTGTCATAAATCTTGTTAGGAGCACATGGTTGTGGTTGGTGTATGGAGAAATTATGTTTTTTCCACTTCCAGAATATGGCCCTAACAGTGTTCACTTGGACATTTAGTAATTTAGAAATCCTTCTGTAACCAGTACCATCCTTATCTGCAACAATAAGGTTGCAAAGGTCTTGAGAAAGCTCTTTACTTTTACCCATCCTGAGATGTTTTTTTTGCGTGATACCGGAGACACCTTTTTATAGGCCATTTGAACTGAACCAAGGGGTAGGGTTGCTTTCTATTTACTGAGAGATTCCGGCTGGTGTCTTGGCTTTCCATGCCTTTTTGCACCTCCCTTTCTTCACATGTCCAATACTTTCCCCCTGTGCCATTCCACATTATTACACATAACTTAATTTCTGAAGGTCTATGTTTTGATTTCTCTGTATTTGTGGATTATATGGATAGTTTTCAGTTTTACTTTGATTCTATGTTTTTATGTTTTATCTGTTTAATTTCCATTTTGCAGTGTTTTATGGTTGTATTTGAGTTCTTATGTATTTCTTGTTTGCCCTCTTTTACCCTATTGTGTCTCTTTCCTTTCCCCTAGCTCCCTTCTAGATTCTTCTTACCACACCAGCTCCCAACCTGCTGATTAGCCTGGTCTTGGCTCAGTCTTCCATTTATACTTCTCCTCGTCAGTTACTGTTTGCTGGTTCCTTGTCATTTCTTGGCTCTTTAAGTGTGTTTTCCTTGATGTCTCTTGGATTTTAGTTTTTCTTTATTTTGTTGTGCATTTTGCTTCTGTTAACACCCTTTGGACATTACACTTGCAAGAAAACACCTCAACTTCAAGTTTTGCATTTGGGTCCTTCAAACCTCCACGCAACTTGACAATGGCAGAAGATGCCATGCTGGTCGGGGTACCAGTCTCTTACAGTCTATAGCCATCTTCATGCGTCGTACAATGTAGTTTTTAAACATTTTATTGAAGCAGTAACAAAACATCCACAGCTATTTTCTTAGCAGATGTTATTTTCCTCTACTGCAAAAGTACTAAAGAATAGAAACATCCTTGTTATACTCCCATAGTGGGGAAATGTGGATGTTCCAGTCACAAAGTGAGGCAAATTGAAGCAAGTAATTAGAAATGGAAGGTAAAATAAACAACAACATACATATAACATATAATATTATACTACACATTTTTGAAAATAAAATGATCAGATTAAATCAATGTGGATCTGATTAGAGGGATTTAAGCAATGCAGAAATATGTAGTTTGTTTATCAGTTTAAGAAAAAAAAAGAATATTTACAAGAATAGAAAAAAATGAGCAAGGACTGTTATGCAGCTTGGATGCAGCAGTCTGTCACTGAAGTTTTTTCCAGCCCGATGGCAGGTTCCTGCATGGAGTGATGCACGTTGTCCAACAGTTGTATTTTTGCCAGAGTTCCTCTGGATTTGACAACTCTCAGTAGGTCAATAGGGCATCCTAGGATACAGCTAGCATTCCTAATTAGTTTGGCAAACCATTGTTTTCTCTGATCCCGATGAGCTTCTGCTTTCACCAGAACCACAGTGAAGAAACCACACTGTGTTATACGACTCATAGTCTCAGGAAAAATTCTACATTTTGAATTCCTTAATTGCAAGTAAAACCCAATTTATTCTCGGAAAGAGAGAAAAAAAAAAGGAAAGAACCAAATACTTTGCAAACCGCATACTTTTCAAAATGAGACATTCCAAAGTTCTTTTTTACACAATAAGGAATATTTGCTTGTTCACAGTGGTGGACAAAGTACTCATTGTTGGTACTTGAGTAAAAGTACTTACACTTAGGTCTAATACTTACTCAACTACAAGGAAAAGGTAGTGAAATATCTATTCAAGTTAAA
>NW_015150989.1:405965-415326 GCF_000732505.1 Cyprinodon variegatus | reverse complement strand
CCTTGTAACTAGTGATGCACCGATGCCATTTTTTGGCCCCGATGCCGATACCCGATATCTGGCTGTGCAGTATTAGCTAATACTGATACCATACCGATACCACTGTTTGAAATTTATATGTGAAGAACTGCATACTACTTAGATTGCCATCATGACTTTATCAAGCTGTTGCATATCTTTGTGAAGCAGGTAAAAGACTAATACAAAGTGACTCCAGTGGAACTTTTTATTGCCTACCTGGAATGGGTGAAAAGAATTGAATTAACTTTTGGCTGTCAAAACGGTTTCGGTGCCCTATTTGTTGTTACTCGCTGATACATCAATTTTAGTGCTGGATCGTGGCCCTGCCCGATACTGGTATCGGTATCAGTGCAACACTACTTGTAACGTTCAGAAACCACCTAATGTATTTATGCGTACAATCACCTGCTACAAATTATACACCACTTGTACAGAACTTCAGCATAAAAATACCACAAAATGTAAGGACAGTTATTTTGATCATTTCTTTCATAAAATCAAAACAAAAAAGAAAACAGGAGTGTCTTGATTCTCCTCACACGTTTACTATGGAATAGAGGTTTAAGGTTGAATCTTTTACCACAAAGAATCTGTAATACCCGTTTCACACTCGCCGAACACCCCATTTAAACAGTCGGCTATCAGTGACAGTGGGAACAGGTCACTCATTCATGTCATTCGAACACCAGACCTTCCAAATTACGTGACACCATTGAACGCAACATATGGACGTCAACACACCCTACCAGATGCTTCTTATATAATAAGCCAAAACAACTCTGTTACATTCGATAAACATGGAACAGCACTGGTAAGAGATATTCGGACATATGAAAAAATGACGCTCTGGCTCCCATCCATGTTTTGGTCCATTATTTACTTCACTGATTTCCGGCGAACTGTTGACATCATCAGTGCTCATTCAGCATGATGCATACATGCAGTGGTGGGGGACAGTGGCCACACAGGTTGCCAGCTAGGGGTCAGACTGGGCTTTTCGGTCAAATAGGAAAAGTGCCAAAAGCCGATTGTCAGCAAGTCAACCCAGTTTTGAAAAACCAGGGTTTTCAGTGAGAAAGCGGCTTGACTCTGCTTCGAGAACTCATCCTGAAGAACTGAAGAGCTTGGCCACATGGTTATTACTAACACCTTTGTACTTATACTGAAATCTTTATTACAATGAAAATTGTAGTTGACAACAAAGAAATTGTTTGATTGATAAAATGTATAAACTAGAAATAATTTCTGTCCTAATGGTTTTTTGTTCTTTTTGTCTCTGTGTTGCCCTGCGATGGACTGGCGCCCTGTCCAGGGTGTACCCCGCCTCTCGCCCATAGACAACTGGAGATAGGCACGAGCACCCCTCGCAACCCCGCTTGGGATTAAGCGTGTCAGAAAATGGATGAATGGATGGATAATTTCTGTCCTAAGTTTCTTTCATCAATAGTGTCTAAATTTGATCATAAGGGCTGTGATCTTCCATGTCGTAATTGCATTTCAAGAAATTAAAACAACAGTGGATTGCAAAGCTAAGCTGAGCTAAAAGAAACAAGTAACCGGCAGCTTCTTAGATATGTAGTGGAGAAGAAAGTGCAATATTTGACTTTGAAATGTAGTGGAGTGAAAGTTAGAAGAAACCCCCTAAAATTACTCAAATAATGGAAAGATACAAAAAAAAGTTATCAAGTACAGTAATCAAGTAAATGTAGTTTTTTACATTCAACCACTGATTTTTCAAAAAAGGACCGCAAAGATTTTTATTAAACCTCTCATACTCATCGTCTTCCGTTTTATTCAGGACCCGGTTGCAGGGGCAGCCATCTCAGCAGAAACTTCAAGACCTCCCACCCACTAGAAACCTCCTCTAGCTCTGCTGGTGGGCAAGTCCTAGGATAGCTGAGAGACTTAGCCCATCCATCTTATTCATGGTTGTCCCCAGGGCCCCCCTCACAGGAGGACATGCCTGGACCACCTCCTGAAGCTTCTCTTGGATGGCCAAGCTCCTTACCCTATCTCTGAAGGAGTGCCTTTCTCCCTGCTGAGAAAGCTACTTTCACATGCTTGAATCTAGAATCTTGTTCTTTTGGTGACGACCCAAATGATGATTTAACATAACCATAGGTCAAAGAAGGAATATAGACTGAACAGAAAATCAAGAGCTTTGTCTTACTCCAGCTCTCTCTTCACTACAATACACTGGTGCAGCATCCTCAATGCAGTGGAAGCCAAACCGATCCCTCTATATCTCCCGCTCCATTCTCCCCTTACTCGTGAACGGTTTTTAAACTTCTTTGTAGATAAAGTTTCCATGGATTAACTTTCGCTCCCACATCTACCTTCAGTCTGGATCCCCCCTCATCCATGACAATATCTTCTTTTCCTCCAGTGTCACTGTACTGCTGTGTTGCCTAAATCTGACATCCAGCCCCCTTAAAGTCATCGCTGCCACTCTTTTATGGATTTATTTGACTGTATTTGGGATCAGTGATGTAGGTCTAATTAACTTTTGTCTTTTATTTGGAACAGTGCCTAAAAAAAGCCATGGTTAGTCTGCTCTTATTCTTCTTTTTAAAGCATTTAAACTTGAATTTGAGCTTGTTTTGTTTTCTTTATTGCAAAAAACTTATTTGGTCAGGCTACACACCTGCTAAACACGGCTATGCACGAGATTTATCCTAATGATGTCTAAGAAGCTGCTTTCCTGTGTGAAAGATGTTTAGGAAAAGGTATGAAATTATTCAACATCCCACTGCTTGTTTTAAACTGTCTGTGACTTGTGTAGGTGAAGCTGTATGTGGAAACTCTCCCTGTCTTCTTGATTGTTAAGTAGGTAGTGGAATATTTTGTCTTGTCAGAACAGACAGAACATTGATGAAGAATGGATCTGCCCTGCCTTCCAAGAATAATTAATGATAAATGCAGCTTGGATTAAGACCATATATCTAGTTCTTGTTGAATAAAACTAAGAATTTATTTCTGATAACATTTGCAAACAGGATCTCCTTGGCTGATTTTTCTAAGCTGGGCTTATGTCCTGGCCTCCACCCCAATAGGACATTAAGGTATATAAAGTAGGACTCAATGTTTCCAGAGATCAGCAGGAGATTCTGAATTGAATTTATTTATTTTTCTCTTGAGACGGTGATGAATCTTCAGTCAGCATACCTCAAACATTTCTAGACAGATTTGTAATCAACATAAAATGAAACAAAAAATTGTATAACATCCATCCATCTATCTTCTCCTGCTTAACCTGTCAGTGTTGTGACAGGCCTGGTACCTATCTCCAGGTGTCTGTAGGCGAAGGGCTAGGTACACCCTAGACAAGTGACCAGTCTATTTCATAATAGTTAACAACGAGTAGAATTGGAAGAATATATTGGTGAGGCTTTTTAATTATTCCAAAAAGTTAAAAAAAAACAATCCACTGTTTCCAAGTTTTCAGATGTTTCGCTTCCCGACCAAAACAACGCCTTGTTTTGGCTTAGAGAACATGAAATTGAACCTGAAGAACAGGTCCCCTCCTTAGGAATGGGGAGTCGTTTGGCCTTTTTGTTAGCCTGAAATACCCAATACTGGTCTATGCCTCTGAAAAGGGGTTGTTAGGGGGAATTGTTGGCCTGGCTAAACAGGTGAGAAGTTCTGGTCCCCTGCATGGGGGTAGAGGTTCCGCTGATAGCGGGAGGGAATCAACTCTATCCCTGCATTGTAGGTGTTTGAAAGCTGAAACCTGAGTCGACCCCCTCTGTTTCAGGTTGGTTTTTCTTTCCTAACATAAATGGCTTCCTTTACAGCCCTTTCAAATTACCTGTCTTCTTTGTCCAAAATATGAACATTCTGGCCCTCAAAAGAATGTCCCTTCTCCTTAAATTGTGGATGTACAGCAGAGTCTTGTCCGGAGGAAGTAGCACCTCTATGTTTGGCCATGCATCTGTGAAAAAGGTTGTTTGGTTTCTCCAATACGTGCTCTGATCTTTAAATTGAACTAGCGTTTTTCATCTTGGAGTCAAAACAGCCGTCACAAGGAAAGCGAGAGGTTAAAGGCTATAGGTGTTGTCAAAAGGCAACTGACTTTCTTCAGATGTGAATAATTTAGTAGAGGGATATTCCCCTGTTATCCAAAGTCAGCATGAATGTAGATGTAAGGGTCTAACTGGGATTGTGTTTTGGTTATAGGTTAATTACTTATGGATAATGTAATGGAGGTAAGGTTGCAGCGATATGGGCAGAAGCGTTCCAGGAAGATTGCCCCTTCCCTAGGGAGAAACATTGAAATGTCCAAACTTAAAAGCAGCATTAGAAGTTTAGATTAAACAAGGTAGTAAAAATATTTATTTTCATCTTTATAATCATTATGCATTTTACTTTATAGATCATTTCAACCTGCTCTCTCAGTAGGAACTCTGGTAGGGCGGGGCCCACCATAGCTGGGGAGTAACCTCCCATTTGGATTAAACTCTTTCCTCCAGAATCAGACTGAACTTTGAATCAGGTCAATAACTGTTTCTCCAAGTCATGATCAACCTGACAATCTAGCCACTGGCCTGTATTTCCTATCCCTGCAGTGATCCGCCCCGCATCTGGCGAGCAGCATTGCATTTCTGTTTGTTTTAAATAAACGCATTGAACTTTCCCACTGCCTGTCTTGCCTTAAATATTGGGTCCATCTGTCCTACTTCTGACAGAAGTGGCTCCTTCTGTTTATGATAAACCTGACCAACTTTCTTTGGTTTTATTAGAAAAATCTTAAAGCTATCTCCTATACACCAGCTGCATTTTCGTCTTCTCCATGTTAAATACTTGATGAGTGGTCTGTCCATGTACCTCCTGCAACAGTGCATATCAGCTATTTGCAAGCAAAGCCGAAGTGGAAACAGTGTATGGCTCCATTTTTAGTTTTGTATGGGGACCATATAGCACTATCAACTATATCTGCCCTGAACCCCTGACCCTTATATCCCATCATGTAAGATGCAATCATTTAAAGCCTGCTTCTGGATGTGGCTAAAGAACCTCACAAGAGCTATTGCGACAGACAGAACTAAATACTTAAAATGTCAAGTCGTATCCATCTCATTGTCTTAAGTGGTGGGTGGGTTGGGGATGTATACATGAAGCTTGAACAAGGGGGAAAAGGTGCAGTCGAAGAAAAATTCATCCTACAGATTCTTAAACCAACATTTTTTGGTTTTGTAGTAGAGCAATTGTTTCACATAAGAAAATGTCAGTAAGGATAACCTGGAGGTTTCTTCTTGTTAAGGGGATTTTTCCTCTCCACTGTCGCTACATGCGTGCTTGGCGTGAGGGATTGCTGTCCAGTCAATTAATTGATTTAATCAGCTGGTTTTCCATTGATAAAAAACTATGAACCAATCTGATCTGGTTGAATAGTCTTTGTAAAGTGCCTTAAGAAGACATATGTGGTGACTTGGTGCGGTATAAATAAACTGAATTGAATTGAAATCTCACTCACTAAATATCTATAGCTGATACAAAGATGCAACTGAATAGACCAGGTTAGAGACCAGATTAGAGAGGCTCATCATAACTGTAGTTTAGTTGCAACTTTTCTCTTAGTCATTGTAGCTGTGTATGAGAAGCAAAGACTGACAATTGCAAGATAACCACTGTTTCAGTCAGCTTTTGTTGGTTTGGCCAAAGTGTTTCAAGCAAGCAAATGGCAGATCTGCTTCTTGTTATGCAATACATTGTTGAACTGCAGCAGCATTCATAAACTTGTTTAGAAAAGATTTGTTTTGACACTACATCGCTTTTCTTGTTGTTTAACTGAATTAGAAATATTTTGAACAAGGTTGTTCAATTGAGTTTTCTACATGGGAAATCCTAAAGTAACTCCCCTTACCGATCAATTGGGAGAATACCCTCTGTCAACACTTATTTCACATTTTATGCCTGATTTACGCTCATTAGTGACAGATAAGGTGTCTAGGATCACTAAGGAAGGCGAGAAAATTGTACACACCTTTGGCACATTTAAAAGAATTACCTGAGGCATGATTCCTTGGTGTGAAAAATGCAGCAGCACACTGGAGGCCCGTGAACTTTAAGAGACCTTGGAGACACATAGAACATATGTGGTCCTATTTTCAAAAGCTTGTCACCGCTTTGGCCAAGTTAAAAACATGAGCAGTTAAAAAAACAAAAGCTGTTTGCTGATATAACTGTTTAAAACAGTGTTCCCAAAAATAATTTAATACATCATATCAAAGCGATTATTTTGTTATTTAAGAACCATAAAATAAAATAATCTGACTAAAGCTAAAATTATAATTCTGCTGCCCTTCGATAGACTGGTGAAATGTTCAGTGTGTACCCCGCCTCTCGCCACTTGACAGCTGGTGATAGACACCAGCACTCCTTGCTGGCTGGCTGGCTGGCTGGCTGGATGGATGGATGGATGGATGGATGGATGGATGGATGAGAATTATGCTTTGCTTTTACATTTTGTCAAACTATCACCACAAACATCAGTGTATTTTGTTGTGATTTTATGTTACATAGTTTAACACTAAGTTATGCATAATTGATACTTAGGACAAAACTTGTTCCCTAATAGCTAACATGACTTTTTGCCCCTTAATATTGTTCCTCTGAAAAGCATGAGCTTTAATGTTAATTTTTATCTTGCTGCCTCGAAATACATTTTTGGACATTAGACACTTCAGAACAAAATATACGTATATAGTCTGTCGTCTTTGCGTTAAAGTTTGTTGATCAGGCAAAATATCTAATTTACTTTCTATAAGGTAACATTGTGCTTCCCAATCTTGGTAGTAGAACTGTCTGGCACCTTTTCTTAAACAAAGCTGTTCTTCAAGAAACTGGGCAAGAGGTGGTTTAAATAAATTCTTTAAGCATTTGGCAGGGAAACTTATTTGGTATTTCTGGCAGCAGATCCAAAAGATGTTGAAAGCTACATGATATAAAAGTATTTGCTGACCCATCCAAATTATTGGAATCAGATGTTCTAATCAGTTCCATGATAACAAGTGCATAAAGCAGTGGAGAATTAAAAAAAGTGAAAAAATGAGAGCCGGCCCTTCTCACCCAACATTATTGTGTGACCTAACAGATAACAGATGCCCAACTGGAAGAATGGTCAAAAATTCTCACAAACACACCTAAACCTTCTAGGCAGCCTTCCTAAAGAGTTGAAGCTGAGTCAAGGATGGTAACAAATAGTGTATATTGCCATCTATGGCCTGTAAACAACTGGAACTGCTTCATAATCCGCATCAATGTGTATTCCTCTGTAAAACTGTATGTTTGTTTGCGTACCACAAAAATCCAACCAAAAGGGAATAGGGATTGTTATTGTACTGTACAGTAATTCGACATTTGGATACTTTGAATGAATGTAAGTTATTTTTCAAGTCACTGTATATTTTCTATGGTTAGATAAAATCTTTTAATTTGCAATTATATTTTTCAGTAAACACTAATACGAATTGAACATTCCTCAGCTCAGCATGCATTGGGCTGAGAAACTATCTGACCATCTGTCTTCAGTAGAATTAGCTGAGAAAGAACAGATGAAAGTGAAACTATTCACAACTGAGAATAAAGAAATATCTTATGAAGCTACATTAATCTGAAAGCTCAAGTTGTAACTGTTCCCCCAGAGAAACAATTTTGATGCATAAACCAATGTCCAGCCTACAGTTCACTTCACCAAAGTATTTCAAAGCGAACAAGCTGCCTTTATTATCTGTGCAATTAATCAGTTTTACCAGAAACAGAACACCCATGGTGAAGGATGAATACAACACTCTTGCTAATATTAGACTACAGAAATATAATGCTTACATTTGTATGAATGTGAATTGTTATTATTTAAATGATTATAAATGAAATCTACTTACTCACCAAGGCTGTTTCGTCTCTTACCCAAGGTTTGACTTCTGGATTAGCTGTTAAAATCCACTAGTCTTTCACCAATTAGTAATTTAGACTATGGTTATCAGTAATATTAATCACCAAACAAAGTAAAAATTGTCTCAGTTTCTTCAAGTGTTAACCAAAAAGGGGGTAAATCTGGCTCTGAGTGATAAATCATTCACTGGTATAAATAATCACAGAAAACCACACTACACACATTAAAATATAGGTGTCTTAATTAACTAATACACCCTATAACAGTATCTATCCATCCACTTTCTCCCGCTTAGTCTTTGTCAGGGTTGCGGGGGGCGGGTACCTATCTCTGGCAGTCAATTGGCGAAGGGTTGGGTACACCATGGACATGCCGCCAGTCTGTCGCAGGGCGACTCAGAGAAACACAAAGACACACAAGCAAGCACACGTACACACACACACTCACACAAGAACAATTTAGAGAAGCCATTTAACCTAACAGTCATGTTTTTTTGACTGTGGGAGGAAGCTGGTGTACCCTTAGAGAACTCATGCATGCACAAGGAGAACATGAAAGCGCCATGCAGGAAGAATCCAGGCCAGAAATCGAACCCAGAACCTTATTAGTGTCAGGCATTAGTGCTACCCACTGTGGAAATATGCAGCCTTATTACAGTACTAGGCATTAGTAATATTACAGTATTAAGTATATGTATTAGGTAAAAAGCCCATTCGTTTTTTCTTATCTGCTTAAGAGCAGAAGGGATTGAGATGAAAAGACACTACGTTTAGTTCTCTCATAATCATGGGCAGCAAGCAGCCTGCTTCACCAGTGAAAACAGAGTCATCAGCCGAAGACTGGTGTGTCTCGTCTATCAGAGCTGGCGGTCACAGGGCAAAGAGCGTGGCAAGAGTTTGCGCCGGGTTTTAAAGGGACATGATGTCAAGGTGACTTTTCTATTCAGTGAACGCCGTTTATTGAACGTGTTCATTGCAGGTGTTTATGCATAAGACTGGCAACATGCTACCACATTTTCCAATTCACATACAAAGCAAAAAATAAACAGCTTGACAGGAGTTTGTCAAATAACATTGTAACGAGAATACCATCAACAGTGATGGGCAGTAGCGCCGCTACATATAGCGAAGCTATTAGTTTAACTACATTTTCGAGTAGCTTGACCGTAGCGTCGCTGCTTTATTTATCAAGTAACTTTCCAGTAGTGATGTTTTTGTTTTTACTAAGTAGCGACGTAGCGTCCACAAACGCTACAAAATCCAGGGCAAAACTAACTAATGAAACCAGGTTTTCTATTTTTGAAAGTTAGAGCAGTAGCCAAACTTAGATATTGTATTTTCATGACCTAATTTACCAGACAGGATGTTTACATAAATCTGTTTTAAGGCTTGTTTGCACAGATAAGATTTTTTAGGGCCGGAGGAACAGCTCTCCCGTATATAAAAA
>NW_015150989.1:403647-404840 GCF_000732505.1 Cyprinodon variegatus | reverse complement strand
CTCATAGCCATGTCTCGATGTGTAGAACACTACACAGTACCTTTAATTTGGTTCTAAAAACAGCAGATTGTTTATGTTTTTGTCTACTAGTAATAACTTTAGTTTTTTTTGTTATGCTGATCATAAAGCAATGTTTAAACTGTGTTATGTCATTGGCTGATCTTTAATAAATATTTTAACCAGTGTATCAGACTCATTTTGAATTGATATTAGGTTGGTATAACGTTAAGTAGCTTCTGATGTAGTTAAGCTACTGTTAACACATTAGTGTAACTTAGCTTGCTATAATTCTTTAGGTGGTATCTTTTGTGTAGTGAAGCTTAATTTATTGTTGAGTAACTGATAGCTTAGCTCACTACACTGGACAAGTAGCTTGCCCAACACTGACCATCAATAAGAAGTCAGGGTACATAGGGTGGACAGTGCCCATCCAAGACTATTTTATTCATATCCATGAAATATGTAATTGACTTTAATGTGCAAAGAAAGTGTTGAATTCAGTATATGCATAGAATCAACTCAGCATAAAGCTCTCTTTTAGAGCAGTGATCTGGCTGAATAAGTGATCAGCATAGTGCTATCTCCATTACACAGCACAGGCAAACTCAGCTTATCACTGCTTTCCCTGTCATATTATCCCATGAAATTGATTGACACTCAAAGACATCCATAGGATAATTTACTGCATACAAATTACAATACATGCAGTAAGACAGGTTGTTAAACCCCTGTTTACTTTGACTCAGACTTTGCCTATCAAGCTATGCCTATTTCCCATTTAAACAGAGTAAATGGGACATAGTAAGTCTATAGTTACATTCTGGATTTTTATTTGAAGAAAGATAATAACACAGAATTATAGACTTCATGAAAAAAAATAACAGTTTGTGCCGTTAGTAGCTGGATTAAACAGGATGCCTAGACCGACATAAAGCCTGGTACATACTCCATGTCAGACGTGAGAGTAACAAGTTACATTTACTCAAGTTACATTTACTTGATCAACTATTTAAAAAAATTTTTTACTTTTTGGAGTATTTCTAAATCATTGCACTTTTTACTTGTACTTATGATAAAGTAAAGTAAAATATGCTAAAGTATCACTTCTCTCACTTAAGTAAAATTTCTGACTTCTCCATTAATATTTAGTAACGTCACTTAGCAAAAACTAGCTTGTTTAAAACAAAAATGTA
>NW_015150989.1:384082-402403 GCF_000732505.1 Cyprinodon variegatus | reverse complement strand
AAGACGTTTAAGTGCACCTTATAGTCGTGAAAATACGGTATGTAAGTTGGGAGATGACACATCGTCTTTGGCCGGGTTATGCAACCCTCGAAAAAGGTATCATTTTAAGGCCGCAGGCTCTTAAATTGTCATGGAGCTGAGGATTTTGCTCTACTATTTTTCTGCCTGTTCGACGACTGGTCATGGGTGAGGGTAGGAAAAAGTTTAAACTTTCTGAGGAGGCTTAAAACAGAATACATGAAAGGGATCATGTGCAAGAAAACGAGTGTAGATCATGGAAAGGAGATTATTAGTTGGCGCAGGCTGAAAGAAAAAGCCAGCTGTGAAACCAATTCTCTTTTTTCAACTTTATTCTTGGATTGGTAAGTTAACACTTTGCTCCTAGTATACAGTCATATATCCTTATTATTTTCTGTGTTGTCAGGGTTCTGCTGTGGTTTCTGTGAAGGCACAGTTCTTGTTTTTCCTCCCTCTCTCCTGCAGGTGGCTGCTGATTAGCACAGAGGTCAGGTACTGTGTGCAGGTGACTCCTGGTGGCAGGGACGGCTTAAAAGCGGATGGCTGTCAGCACGTCGATGCCAGAGTGTTAGCCATACGTGGTTGTTCAGCTCCATATCCCACTTTGGGGCACCTTCCAAGAGTCACCAATCTCTGTCGAGCCGATCAGCCTCTAGTCAACTCCAAAGCCTCTAATAGATTCAAGCTGTCACGCCAGCACTCATTCAGTGCAAAGTCCAGCTGACTGTCAATTACACAGTGCGCCTTAAGTACATTTTTTATGAATCTGTACTTTACTTAACTAGTTTAACCATGGATACTTTCTACTTTTACTCGACTACAATTTATATCAAGTACTTATTTGTTAGTTTTGTTTGAGAGTTTGAAAGTAATCACATGCTAGATGGGGATTGGTTCACTAAAAAATTGCAAAATGAGCAGATAGCCTTATTCCAAAGCAACGTGCATCTAAAATGGATTCCAGCATAAGAGAGTCCACCAACAAAGTTGTGCACCCTTGGCTTTATTAGAATGACTTGTTCTTTTTAATTGGTTTAAAAAAATCACACCTGGAGTTTCCGGTACCTCCTTGCCTCCATCGAAAGCACAAGCTTCTAGCTTTCCAAACCCCCCCCCCTTAAATCCATAAAAACCTATTGAGGTAAGCTGCTAAATTCTACCTTTTTTGCACGTGAAATACATAAGTAAAATCTTAGCTAGCTTTTACAAAAGGGCTTAGAGCGATAAGTATACATGATTAACATGCATATACGTCGGGTTTTCAGCAGTGTTTGTTTGGATTCTTATAAATATTGCTGCCAATTTAGAGAAGTCGCTATACTAAGCAACAGCCCACACCCCTTCAGTGGCTGCTTTGAAAGACACTAGGAATGTAGCACTTTTCCCCTGTGTTACTGGAGAAGCACATTGCTGTTTTCAGCTGGGATATGTGCATAGATGCCACATCTTCCAGTAACGCCTGCCTGAACTTATGGAGAAAGCAACTCTTTCAGTTTCCATTATTGTAAATAAATCAAACATGTGCAAAGTTGCGACCTATACTAGTATGGGTTAGAAAACAAGACGGATATAATCTTGAATATCAATTTATATTCACTATTTTCTTTTTTTTTTTTTCAAAAAAAGCACAGCACTCAAACAATAAGTTGCTCTCACTGCAACTGCCACCAAAAGAAAGGAACCTGAATCCAGAGAAGTGGCACTCTGTCCTTGAGGTCTGACTTACTGTACCTCTTACGTTCTGAATAATGTAAGAAGTTCTCAGAGTTCTATTAATGACCCAATTATTTGATTCAGGTGCATTGAAATAAAAACAAATATAAAAGTTGCAGGACACTGGACCTCCTCAAAAGTAGGACACCACTGTACTACAAGGCTGCCTTTACAGTATTGTTAAACCAATAAAATTTAAAACTAATTGGGCAGAAACTACTTAACATAACTTTGAACTCCCAACTGGAGTTCAAAGTTATGTCATTTCAAGTAAACATGTTCAGGTACAGGATAAGCGCCAAAGGTGTAAAAAAGCATGTCTAGACAAAAGTCTATACACATCATTTTTATGTCCATCATCCATCCTGTTCTGTTGGTCCATCAGGGGCCACCATCAGGGGCTGGTGTCTGTCTCCAGCAGTCTATAAGCGAGATTCAGGATACACCCTGGACAGGTGGCCAGTCTAAAAAAGGGAATGTACCTTTACAAACTCCAAGCAGGAGAAACTTTTAACGCCAAGAGGGAGAGACTACCCACCAGAGACCCCAATACAGCTGACATGCAACAGCAGATCTAAAGGGGAAAGGAACAGTTTCACCCCACATGGTGGGCCAGCCTTAAAAGGGTCAAAGATGCATTTTAGAGCCCAGCTCAGCCATAATAGCCAAGATATGACATGCACTGCCAGGACCCCACACCATGTCCATGCCTCCAGTTCATACCCAACTCACCTTTAATTTAGCTTTAAAGTATATGACTTTGTGATGGGTTTTGAAGGAGTGAGAAGAAGAGGACACTAGGAGATGGAAACCGTGATGAGGTGAGGAGAGTGCAGAGGGTATTCAAACATAAAAATTTGGGAGGTGAAAGACACATACACGAGACAGCTGGAGAATAAAATTCAGACAAACAACATGAGGGATGTGTGGACTGGCATGATAAACATCACCAGGTTCCAGAAGAGTGGTGGCATGGGCTTGGAAGGCATGGTTTACTGGGCCAATGAATTGAAGCCATTTTTCTATAGGTTTGATATTGCAGCCCATCCCCCACAAGTCTCTGCTGCTGGCTGCCCAACAATTACCTGTGTGCTCCTCACCCCCTCAATTCACATCCACCTACTTCTCTCCTCCCCACTGCTTTACATCATGTCCTCCACAACCTAAAGACCTCTACAGTGTCCTTAGCCCCTGAACTTGTGAGAAGACAGCTGACTAGACTCCACTCCTGAAAAGCTGCAGGCCCTGATGGTGTATTTCCCAGGGTGTTCAACGCTTGTTCCTATCAGTTGTTTGGAGTACGTAGACTAGTCTTCAGCCTGAGCCTGTGCCTCCAGAGAGTCCCGGGCTATGGAAGACATCCTGCCTTGTTCCTGTGACAAAGAGGCCATGTCCTAGCACAGGACTAGGTCTGGTGGCACTGACGTCCCATATCATGAAGACCTTCAAGAGGCTAGTCCTAGAGTAGCTAAGGCCCATTGTCAGATCTTTCACTGATCCCCTGCAGATTGCCTACTAGACCCGCCTGGGAGTTGAGGACAGCTTCAACTACCTGCTAGTCTACACTCAAACCAGCGAGCACTGTGAGAATCATATTTTTTTTATTTCTCCTGTGCTTTCAACAATCTACTGGGTGAGAAGATAACTGCGATGCAGGTGGATGCCCCAATCATGTCCTGGATTGTTGATTACCTGATGGGTAGAACACAGTATGTACGCCTATAGAAGTTTGTATCTGACAGAGTGGTCAGCAACACTGGGGCCCCTCAGGGGACTGTCGTCTCCCAATTCCTCTTCCCCCTCTTCACCTCAGACTTCAGCAATTGCACTGTCACCTGTCACCTTCAGAAGTCTTCTGATGACGCAGCAATGGTTGGCTGCACTGAAAAGGGTGATGAGAGTGAATATAAAACTGTGGTGGGCAACTTTTGTCACTTGTAGTGAGTTAAACCATCTGCAGCTCAACATGACAAAGACTAAGGAGCTAATGGTGGATCTAAGGAAGGCAAAAAGACCTGTGACCCCTGTTTCCATCCAGGGGGTTCTTTTAGACACTGTAGAGGAGTATAAGTACCATGGGATTGTACTTTAACAATAAGTTGGACTGGACTAGAAACACAGAGGCAGCCTACAAATAGGGCGAAAGAGGACTCTTTCTCCTGTGGAGGGTGAGGTCTGTTAACATCTGTGGGACGATGCTGAGGATGTTTTATGAGTCTGTTGTGGCCAGCTGTCACTTGAAGGTCGCAAACAACAACAGACTAAACAACCTGATAAGGAGGGCTGGTGATGTGGTAGGGGGGACACTCTGGACACTCTTACGACTGTTGCAAAGAGAAGGATGCTGTCCAGGCTTCAGTCCATCTTGGACAAAGTCTCACACCCTCTGCACGATAAACTGGCCCTGCAGAGGAGCTCCTTCAGCAGATGCACCACAGTGCACTATAGGAAATCATTCCTGCCTGTGTTCATCAATCTCTACAATGCCTCCCTCAGAAAGTCATAAACCCCCCTCTGTAATTCTGACTCAGATTTAATATAATAATTGACAATCATTGACATGTATTCATTCTTGTGCTCTCTATTGCACATTGCTGTTATCACTTTATTTTAAATCTGTAAATATATATATATAGTTGCATAGGTATATATTTATATTTTTAGTGTGGAATGTTGTTTGAATATAAATATGTTGTTTGTATACCTGGAGGGTTCAACAAAGATAATTTTCCCCTCGGATCATTATCAGTATTTCTTATTCTGATTGTTCTACATTTAATCTGACAAAGGGATTTCGGTGTGGTATTATTATTCTAAGGCAAGTATAATAAACAGCACATGAAAGACTAGTTTTTTTAATCAAATATAATTAACAGTTTCATCACCCAGAATCAGATTTTTCTGTGTTAAAATGTGTCTGTTGGTGTCAGTTAGCCTCAGTCAAAACCTGTCAGAAAATCCAGAGTATAAAGTTTTCTTTTCATAAAGGCTCTTTGTTTGAAACAGAAAAGCCAACAATGTCATGGCTCAGAACAGAGAACCCAGTTTTCAGGCAATACAGACAGTGGGATTACTCAAAAAGCATTTATTCAGAGCTGGTGGATCGGAGTAGCAGCGGCTAGGGTGTCTATCACAGGAAACTCTGCAGAAAGGAAATGTAGGTTAGTGACCACGTAAATCTAATGGAGGAAGATTATGAAGTCAAGTCACTAGCCTGGTTTACAAGCTGAGTCTGTGCCCTGAGGACAAGGTGAGATCCAGCTAGGGGTCTGCCAACAAGATGCGATGGATGCCACGAAGAATGTCTCAGATGCTTCAGCCCCGGAGAACAGAGAACAAGCAGGAGTCTCAAGATAGGTCAGTCAAATAAATCAGAAAGGGAACAGGCAGGCTCAGAGGTCTAGGAGTCCGAAGTCAGGCCAGGCAAACAGACCAGAACAGGAACCGGCTGACTCTGAGATCCAGGAGTCCAAAGCCAGGTCGGGGACCAGATCAGAAGAGGCAGAACAGAGGGAGAACAGAATCAGGTAATCAGAAACACTAAAGCTAGGCTCACACCGTACAATTTTGTACCCTCTTTGGGCCGAGTCTCCAGTTGTGTGTGAATTTTTTGATCGGGCTGACTTTCAGCCTGATCGTGTATTGTGCATCATGTAGTGTACAGGGGTTAACGACGGGCAATCAGCCACTCACAATCACCTCCAGGTCAGGAATCGTAAGGTCGAGAGAAAATCATATGAGCAGCCATTAGAAACTGGGCAGAGTTAGACAGGTGAATGAAATGAATAATTAAGCCAGTCAAAAGCACCAACCCTATTTTGGTGAAGTTGCTTGTTTTACATCATTTGTGGAAGGGTACTTAAATAAGCCCACCTTGATTTCATCATGATTCCAACAATGTGAGAATCAACTGTAGTGTGGTCAGTAAGTGATGCTGCCTCTGTAACTTTTACCCATCATGTAAGAGACTGGTAAATTAAGATAAACAACCATGGGAAACTGCTAATGTTCCTAAAACTACATCACTCTGTAAGAATTGCAGAGCACATACATTAATTTAAATGTCAAATTCTCATTCGTAATCTCAGAAAAAACAGGGGTATGAAAAAAGGTCTAAATGTGCTATATCTAAATATTTGTTACTCCTAAAAACATTAAAATGAAATTAAAAAGCAGGATTGCACATGTTAAATAAAATGTTCTTAATCCTTTAAAAGTTAACTTGAAAAAGAATAAAACATTTTCTCAAATCTATTACTGCAAACACTGTTTTGTGTTTATTAAAATGTTATTTAGGAAAAAAGATTCAAATTGCATGCGCATCATTCACAGTTTTTAAACAATCTGAACTCCTGTGACACATTTCCTGAGCAGTTTTTGTGGACGATATACCTTTGAAAAGTTAAAACAGCAAAGAAGAAGCTGGGTTTATAGATTCAGGATAACATTTTTTTTTCTTATGAATAATTTTTATACATACTGTACTTTGGGGTCAATAAATTATTTTAAAATTGAATTGGATTACATAGAAGTGAAGTTCATGGAATTCCATCAATTCAATGAAAATTAACTGAATAGAATTTTGAACATTTTAATCATTGTCAATCAACTTTTTCATTAAAACGCATCTGAAAACATTAATTTCTCACTGTGTCCACAATTATTGCCCAGGTTAATTACAACTTACTTATTTTTGTCTCAGTGGATAATTTTCTCTGCAGTCTAATCAAAACAAAATACTGCAGCAAACTTCATTATCTTCCTTTCCACAAATGACACAAGACTTGCCTTGAGCATTGTGTCTTACTCAGGTCCAACAGTCTAATGAATTTACGAGCAATGGACATCGTTTCTTACCAGATATGCAATGCCTGGCTTTGCCAATAAAGATAATTAAAGCTGCTCAAAGAAATTAGTTGTGGGGTGCTGTTGGGGAAGGTCTGATTGCTCAGACTTCTTGTTATAGAAGTTTAATTTGAAAGCTAATCTATGCAAGGTAAATGCTTTTGCTCTGAACTTCAGTTCAAAAAAAACAAAGACACTATTTTGTCTCTATCAATACATGGTCACAAACAAGGACAATACAGTCATACTACTAATAGGAGTGTAATACAAATATTTAACAATGATGTGAAAATGATAGCTGTACTCATTGCTGGTTCAAGTTTCTGTTTTACTGTTATAATTGCTGTATGTTTTAAACTATCCATTATTATCTGACATGCTTGTCCCAAGTGGGGTCGTGAGGGGTGGTGGTGCATATCTCCAGCTTTTTTAAACTAAATTGAAAAATTAAAAATTAAAAGACAAAAACACAAGATTCTTAACACTGGTCTATTATACGACAAGAAAACAAAAAGTCTAAGCATTAATAGCCGCCAGAGAACAAGAAACAATCACAGAGGGTGTAAAGGGATGCTGGTGGGATAAAAAAGTGTGCATTTGTATCTGGTGTGGAACAGAGTTTTTTTTATTAAATATTCCTTTCTCTGCATATTATTATGTTGTATAAAATTATTATGATAGTACTTTTGTTGGAGGATGAGAAAATATGCTCAGAAGAGCCGACTTCTGATAAATCATTTCACAAAATAGGTGTAACAAACTCTGAATTGATCTAGCCTAAGGTTGGAAACTCTGAATTTTTGCTTTTACAGTGGTTACTTTGGGTTAGTTTTATCAACTTTGAAGAAAAGACAGCAACACTGCTACAGCTGCAAAGTAGAGGAAGACAGCATAGGAGAAAATTGCTGCTTGAGTTAGTGCCCAATGTTACATTCACATTGGACCTGCATAGGGCAGCAAAGAAGCGTTTGCTGCTTCATCTTGGATGCTTGTAAACATTAAGGTCAAATGCGCCTCTAGAGCATCTTTTATGCTCCTGAAACAAGTCCAGATGTGTCTGATACTTCTGTTGCCCCTATGTTCAGTAGCAGAGTGTGGCTTTGCTATATTTCTTGTGATAAATGAGTAAAAAGTAGTTTTAATACATTTTTAAGCAAGAAAGTCCAACTCAAAACATCTTATGTGCAGTCAGTTCATCAAGATTACGATCCTGCCTTAAAATATTATTTCGCTGTTAGAGGCTCTCAGATCCCTGCATACCGATGGTGAGTATTTTATCATTTATTAAAGGCACTCTCCTAAAAACCTGTCTGATCCTGTTTCTCTCTGCCTCACAGATCCTGACTATCCTGAAACCTGAAATCCTGGAGAGAGAAATCTTTGTCTGGAATCTGCCTGCTTGCACTTAGTCTCAGTCTCTGCCTCAGCCCTCAGCCCTCTGCCTGCCAACTAGCCTCTGGACTCATAAGGTTCCCCCCCTGCTGATCAGATCCATCTCTGAGCAGGTATTTTACCTCGTCATCTGTTAACTACTAGTTTTCCCTGGATCACCTCTAGCTGCTCTGTCCTCCTCAGTGGTGTTCCACCTGTGACCAGTACGAAGAACCCAGAATCAGTGCAACATTTTATCTGTGAAACCTTGTTCAATAAATCATTTAACTTTTTCCCTGTTTACGAGTGTGTTTCTGCATGTGGGTTAGACGCCCAACATGACAAATTTCAATGATTTCCTGACCCTGAGTGAGCATTATCTGTCTTATCAGTAAGAGCAATAGGAAATGCCTATTGGAAAGCTCATCTGACAGATGACAACAGAAAAGTTAAGGGGAATCCCAAGCAGGTAATCCTTTTTAGTATGACCTCAGTACACAGACATTCCATGAGTGAGACTGTTCAAATCCAATTGACCAGAGTACAGTCTGGAAACAGACTATGGCTAAAACCAAGGAAGATTACTGAACAAATCCAGAGCTAGCAAAAAGTTGATATTTGGTCATAAAAAAATATATCAAAAACAAGAATCAAAGGGAAGTGTGATAATTAAGCGGTGCATAAGGAATCAGAATTTCTTGGATACAAACTTACTTGAAAATGAGGGAGCAGACCATGGCTTTTGATAATCTAGATGAGTGTCTGTGACTGAAATGGATTAGAATAATAAAACAAATGAAGTAAAAGGGAAAAAATTACAGCTGTGGGGAATATAATACAGAATTAGGAGTCATCCTAGAGTTGTTGTCGGAAAAAAAAAAACGTTTGTGAGGGACCGAGCCAAAATACCAGAGAAGCACAGGAAAGTCATTGATGAAAAAATGGTAACAAATTAATTTAGCATAAATGACAAAAATTAGCATAATCCAAACCTGACACAGGAAAATACCTACCTAACTGACACACAAGGGAAACCTATATGTACACACTGGTTGATCAGACCATTTTGAAAAAAGAGGGAAACATAAAATACATTTTCTTAAACAAAACTACAAAAAAAAAAGACCAAACTAATCAGCACCATACTAAATCAGCAACCCATGAGGAAGAGGATTTAAATACTAAACTATCCAAATTTAATTATAGAAAACAAAACCAAATACAGAAACCTAAACCCTTCCTACACCCCTTCTAAAAGTAAATGGAAGAGTCCAACTAGGCCTCCATGTCAACGAGGAGATCCTTTGCAGCTGGGGTCTCCTTTCCTTAACTGGCTTCACTCATGACAGCCTCCCAGGAACTGGCAACTCAAATGAAAGATATATTAATGTACAGAAAACCAAAAAGCAAGAAATGACAAAATTAGTCAACTAAATGTGTGCACCCAAATAGTTAACCAATGCAAAATCCAAGTAAAAAAAATGAAATACTGTACAGTAAAATAGAAGATTTAATGAAAGAATTACCAGACCATTTGTTGTGTGGTTGCACATGCGGCCATCACACTGTTAGAATATATTCCAAAAAGTAAACATTGTACATGATCATCAGGTTGTATTTTTGTCATCTATGACCATTTTGTGTAAATATTATGAAAATCATTCAGAAAGGAATTTAGGGATAAGGAGTTGATAGATTGTCATAACTTTTCTAAAGCTCGGACCCACATGCAGTGAAGCCAAACAGAGAGACACAGAGTAAAAGTTTGAACGGATTTATTGAGAGGTATTTAGAGTTCTGTGGTCGGAAAACTGAAAGACGAGGGGAAGACAGACTGTTTGATTCAGGCTCAGTGGGGAATTGGAGTTGTTAATCTTGACAGAGAGGTTTTGTTGCCACTCACGTTTCCAGAGAAAGGAGACATGTAGACTCCAGTCTGTGTGTTGGTCATCCAGGGTTAGTTTGATTCGGTGGAGGGCGGAACAGGGTTTACCCAGAACTCGGACGGTGTGGAATGATGCAGTCGCTGGTTGCAACTCAGTTTTCCTGTGGTACTTGAACGGGTCGTGGTGAAGATGACTTCCTTACTCAGAGAGAGATCTCAGCGTGCTCAAAGGTGGCTGAATCCAAACCTCCTGTTTGGTATCCATCGCTCAGTGTAAGGCTCAGTTGATCCCACTTGGGAGAAGGCGGTCCGAAAAGGTCCAGTTTGCAGGAAGGCTTCCTGTCGAAAGGCAAAGAACAAACAAAGTTGAGACTCAGGGAGAAACAAGCGCTCAGTTAAAGTCAGTGTGATCTCAGCTTGGCTAGAGGACAAAAACTCAAAATGCAAAAACTCAGATTAGACTCAGAATAACACAAGGCTTGGCTAGAGTACCCCAAACTGGCAAACACTCTGGCGTAGTGGCAACCAGCAGCTTAAGAACAGTTCGGTGATGAGGCAACCACTTGCAGGTGTGTGAGGAGGCGAACCGGAGCCAGGCGCCTCCTGGTGGGGGAAGGGAGAAACACAAAAGACAAGACAAACAGACGAACACAAAAACTGGGATCCTGACATAGAACAAATCTCTGCTGTTTTATTCACTTTTTATGACAACTGCTATTTCACAAACAATGGATTATTTCTTCTGTTTTATTTATGCCTTAAAGACAAGTTATTGCCTCTGTTTTACCACTGAAAAAATGCTATCTTTCAGCATGTTGCCCCTCTGATTTAATGATCAATTGCAGAAGACAAAAAGAGGAATCAAAAGGAGCAGGAATAACAAGTCACCCAACATGTAAAGTTGCAGTAATTATGCAACTGGCAAATACTTAAAACATGCAGAGATTAAAAAAAAAAAAAAAATTCAGAATTTACATAAAAGATGTCTGATAAATTTTGTTTTGTAGTTTTTGTCTGTAAAAAAATGCACAGATATAAAAAAAATGTAATGTATTGCAGTGCGCTAAATTACCTTTACACAATTATGCAGTTATTTAATACAAAGCCTTGGTTAAACGCACTGCAGGTGGGTGTGTTGCAGCAAGCTATAAAAGTGGTTTTCAAACTCAGTCCTCATAAACCGCTGTCCTGCATTTGTTAGGTATTTTCCCTGCTTTCACACACCTGGCTTAAAAAATCGGTGATTGGCAGGTCCCAACAGTCTGTGGTGGCTGCTGAGGAGGGAGTGCAATTATTTGTTACAGGTGTGCTGGAGGAGAAACACATCTACAGCATGCATAACATTGAGTCCAGATGACTGGGTTTGAAAGCCACTGAGCTATAGGACCGTTTTCGGCTCAGTTGTGAAACCAGAAAATCTTGATTAAAAAGTCTGGGTTTGTTTTTTTCCATTCGATACCCATTCGATCTCTCCTTCATATTGTTATCATTTCCCTTAATTCTTGTAAATTTGGCCTGAAAATTCCTGAGTTTATTTTAATCAGAGATGTGGTTTTTCCCCATTTTTATAATGCCATATTAGCTGATTACATCTTTAAATTTGAAATAGTTGTTTAGAATATTGTACAATTTAAAAAAAATTTCCTAACTCATCTCTCCTAACACTGTTGAGATATCTTCACCTGGGAAAAACTGGGCACATTGAATGTAGTTACATATCATACATGTTCAATGTAATAATTCCACTTGAGCGCACAAAAGCATATCAGTATTGTTATTTAATGAGCAGCCTCGTTGTATTTTAATATGTAGTATTACAAATCTTTTTGCGGTGAAGCAGTAAAACATAAAGAGTATTAGAAGTTCTAACATATGCAGACACAATAATGTGACATATGGCAACCGTCTCATAAGATAATTAATGGTGCAGTTTAAATGTTCTTGGTCTGTGTTCCTTTTTATGAAAAAATAAAGGAAACTTATCAATAGTTTTATCTTGTTTTCCCTTCAGTTATTACAAAAGCTGCCATTAACTCTATGTTTGGTTTTGGTTTTGAGGACCCAAAAGCAGAGGCAGAGGTGAGTTCTTGTAGTTTTAATTGAGTGTTCACAGGTAACAGAGGCCGGAATCCTAAAATCCAACATAAAAATGCAAGAAAAACCAGAATCATGGAGACCTCCGGTAAGACATGCAGTAGGAGCCGGGGAAAAACTAGGAACCAGCACTTATGTGACGTCATACATGCGCCTCTTTGTTTTTAAAAGAAATAAATATTAAAAATATAACCAGGGATGTCTGGGAGACAGTGATTCACCTACATGTTATGAATGCTAGTTTGTGCCTTTAAGTCGTTTTCCCATATGAAGAGGTAATGGAATATCTTCAGAACAGCTCCAGATGTCACAAAACTCATATGGGTGAGTAGAACATGATGCAATAACGTAAAATCAAGGGCACAACATAAAAAAAAATGCAGTTTCCCTTAGAGAATATTCAAATAATGGTCTTTACTGATTATGTCTTCTATTTAAACTCACAATATCATCCTCCCACCCCCATACTCCACAACTGGGCTAACCTTTCTCTCTCTGGCAAGCCTTTATTCTCCAAATTTTAGGATGGTTATTATGATAAAACACTAATAGCACGATCTTAACAAACTCAAAAAATTAGGTATACATATTAGTCTGATATTATTACTTAATTTCATTTCTAAATAAGAATGCTTTTCTTTGGGGATCAGGTTCTCAATTCAATGTATAATATGTTTTTTTTTATTAAAGTTCTTATTAATTAGATTCTCTGTTTACCTCTTTCTGAGATAGTTTTTGGTTTGTATTTTGTTGCATTATATCAGGTTTAAGTTCTCTGATACCTACTTCTGCTCTCATTTGGTTTTGGATCATTTCAAGTTTATTATGTTTTTCATAGTTATTCCTCTTCAGATCAGACCCTGTATTGTTTTTCCTGCAGCCAGCTCCTTCAGTTAATTAGTAACTCCCCTCACCTGTTAGCACTCATTATCTCCCAATGACTGCACCTGTTTCAGCTCTAGTTTAGCGTCCACTCTCCCGTCATTTGTCACTAGATCATATGCTTTGCTCCCTAGCCCTACTGTCTACTTCTCATCCAGTTCTTCTTACTGGCTTCCATGGGAAGTGGGAAACTTTTGTGTCTGACTCTTATCTTCTTGAACTCCGAATTGGATTTGGCGGAAGGCCCATCACGTTGAGCCTTGTTCCTCTGTAATTTTTGCTACATGCTCATCCAGGAGGAGCAAACCCTGCAATGTGAATGTTGAATGATTCAACGCAATCAGCAGGGCTTGCTTCCTTAGAAAATGTTTACCAATCCGTCTACTATCATTCAATTGTCTGTAAAATGCCTGGAGATTGCATATTTTTGAACTGATGATATATAGGTGAACTGGATAAAAAAAATGAATTACTATCCTAAAAATGATCTGTCTAAAAGCACAACCTTTAAAAATCCAGTCTAACCCATATTCAGTATTTTAACTATGTCCATATTTATTTCATAGCTGTGTGCTGTAAAAGCTGTTGTTGCTGGCCTTCAAGATTGTTGTCCATTGGATGTGACTGTACCTTCTAAATTAAGTCTGAATTCCCTTTGCCTTACTTACTACTTAATACATTTCCACATTTTCTTTCTTCTGGGGCAGTCAAAAAAATCTAACCATGGCTTCAGAATGTGTAACTTACTCAACTTGCATTTACCAAGGCAATACCAGGATCACTTTTTTTATGTTTTCTCATTTCTTCAATGTGAACACTGTGGCTGACTTTATCTGTTCCTTAGAGAGCTCCAAGCCTTCTCCTTATACAGTGCCAATATCTCTGCTCCAGAGTTCATAGAATTCTAGTTGCTTATGTTGTTAATTAGTGTGAAAAGAAACTACTCATGTAAATTCATCCAAGGAACTCTTGGTTTCAGCACGTTTCAAATGTGACCGAATAAATTAAATCAAATTAAATATCAACATTTTCAGGTTTAGAGCATACAAGAAGAATGAGTTGCATGATGAAACTCCAAGTTAGGGCTGTATAAGCAAATATAAGAGGATTTTTATGTGAAATATTCTTTTAATCTTGAAAAATGTCAATAATTAAAGTTACATTCAAATTAATACAGCCATATGGTACAATATAATACAGCTAATAAGTTAAAAGTTATACCTGTTTTAAAATGCTCGCCATTATCATTGCTTGTCAGCGTTTAAGTAACATTTAGATTTTATATCTTTTACTGCAGGTGCACAAAGACCCTTTAACGCTAAAGTGAGTAAATTTGTGTGAAAAGCTAAATCTGAACTCTTAAGGGTGCTCAGATACAGCAGTGTCTCCAAAAATTTGTAAACGGAAAAATAGTTTTCTACTTTAGAGAAATTAAGCTCAAAGGCAGGAAAGAGTATTATGTTATGGAAATATGTCCGATGGCTGTTAGTGTATTTTTGAATTGTGTGCATGGGTCAGTGCCGGCTCCTTCGCAAAAAGTTCTCTACACTGGAAATGCCTCTGCCAGTAATTTTGTATATCACCTAGAGAGGCAGCAAAGTGCCAACATACAGCTAGTCAGCTGGAAATCTCCAGAAGAAGAAGGGGTCTCTGTTGACATTATCACTGCAAGTTATATTTACAAGTGGGATTTCAAATGGCAGACTCCTCCATGGTGCATACAGTATCTATTCCCCCATTGATACTTGAGTTTACACAAAAGAGTGAAAAAATAGCTAAAAAAAAAAAAAAAAAAAGTTGGAACAGTAAACAAGCTTAGGAGTACTACTTCCTGCTTCAGCATAATGACGGACCGCTAGCCAAACAACCTATATGTTACGCTTGAAGCCTACATAATGACCTTACTGGTGGCACGTACGCAAAATGTTTGATTGAGAAATAAGAAGCCCATCCTTTTACAACAGTAGGCAAAGTAGATTGGGCACCACTATGGCCCAGGTTTATGGAGTTTGGCATAACCATGAAGTGCAGGAATGCCAGCTACCAAATAAATCATTTTAGATTCATCTGGACACTTGATTTCTGAGAAAAATACTCTTTGATATCCTTAAGCATAAATTCATTATGTAAGACTCTAATCAGCCTCACCTGGCTCACCTACTGTTGTCCCTCGTTCAAGTAACAGCCAACATTCAGGACTACACACCCCTAAAACCAATCGCCATCCATGATCCCCTTCTTCAAGCAATGTGCCAGCATACCAGGTGTTGTACTAATCACTGCGTGCACTATGTCAGACCTTGAGTCTGATATCCCTTCTGAGCTGCTTCTTCAAAAGGAGAATCATACCCTCAGGCATATAGCGCTCATTTGGCCGCTCGTCCTGATCCTGCTGTTTCGTCACAGCTGCTGGCCAGAGGCATATCTCCCGGCTCTGGTTTGCACTCTCCTCAGCTCGCCCACCTTGCCTTCTTTAATCATGCCCTTTCCCTGCACATGGCTCAGCCGCTCATGCCTGTCTTCACTCCTTCCAATGCTAGTCCAGGGACTTCCTCAGGGGAGACATATCTTTCAATTTTATTTCTCTACCCATTTTCCTTTAGCCCTGTTTCATGTCTTCACCTTCTCTCTGAAAAAACCGAGCATACGCTCCCAATGTGTGCTCACGACTCTCAAAGACCTCATTCAAAGATCCTGCAGGGAATTATGTTATTTCTTTTTCTCTGATCGCATCTCCTCAGCTGACAGATTTACCGCCATATTCATATCATCAGACCCTCGCCTTTCAAAAGATCTCTGCATAGGACAACTCCTGGTAGTTTATAGCAGTGGTCTCCAACCCTGGTCCTCAAGATCTACTGTCCTACAGATTTTAGATGCATCCCTGCTTCAACAGAGCTTAATTAAATGAATGGCTTGAAAAGGTAATCAATCATTTGATTCAGCTGTGTTGAAGCAGGGATGCATCTAAAATCTGTAGGACAGTAGATCTTGAGGACCAGGGTTGGAGACCACTGGTTTATAGGAACATCATCTGCTCTGTTTATTCTAACTGTAAGTCAAACTCAACACTTATCTGGCTCTCACAGTTGACCTCCAGCTGAAATGCAGCCTTGGTCTCTTTTATCATTATCATAAATCACTCTCAGCCCAAAGCAGCGTCAGTCCTCTTTTGGTATTTGTCTGGACTGCTCTATTCTTGACACAAACCCCGGAATTTCACATCCTCTGTCACCACCCCGCCCGCCCTGCTGTGCTTCAGAGCGCAAAGCAAAGCCTACGGCCTCCGCTGTTCCTCCCATCTTGCTCTAAACCTTCCTTGGAGCTTGAGGAGAGCATGCACAATATTATTATATTATAAATATTTTGATGGAGATAAGAAATCTGCTTCCTGGTTTGTTAAAGTACCAATAGTTTGCATTCAATTATTTTGTTAAACCATCTTAGTTTTTGGGAATATATATGAATTATGCTATAATATGTAGTTATCGATCCATCCTGTTTTAATTTGACAGACGTGATCTTCTCGCCGTTCTTTTTCCGGATTCGATTGCAATTGCGGATCTTGACATGGCCAGACCAGAAGAGAGCAAAAAATAGCTGGACTCCGTATTTTGACGGTCACATACGCATGTGGATGTGATGTGCAGAGGAGTTTCGATAACATGACAGACAAACACTCCGCTCCACGTACATGAGCATGTTCGGCCAGGGCCTTGCTAAGGCTCCTGTCTGGGGGTCGGTGACCCCTGGGGCCTCAGATCCCTGGGGCCCGGGACCAGATTCACTTCGGGGTGGGGCTGGATGTTGTTCAGGGATTTTCGGTGCCGGTGCCTTCGCTTCGATGCCGGTTCCTGGGCGATGCTTTTTTCGATGCCGGTTTTGTGTTATCGGTTCGGGGAGGAGGAGAGTTGCACGGCATGGTAAGGTGCAGGTCTTGGGTTTTGTTTTGGGCTCTGGTTTTTCCGTTTGTATTTTTCCTCTTGCATGGATGAATTTTTTTTCAGTGGTGGGGAGCGGTTGCAGGCGGGTCGGTGTCTGGTTTTTCCGTTGCATTGTGGGGGCCTTTTTGCTTGGCTGTTTTTTCTTTGGAGGGATTGGCATGTCTGTTTTCTCGGGGGACGGGCAGGCCCATGGGGTGGGGGTCCTGCTGGGGGCGCGCCGCTGGTGTGTGGGGGTCTGTGCGGCTCCGGCGGGGGTGGTGTTGGGGGGCTGGTGTGGATGGGCTGACTGCGCTGATTGGGTTTTCGGGTGGATATTCCCACTTGGAGTCATGGTGGAGCTGCTTTGTTCCCGCTGATCGCGGCGGGTGTGGTTGAGGGGCGCGTGGAGGGTGGAGTGGGATCTTGCTGCTCTTGCTGCGTCCGACTCTGGCTTTGCGCTGCCCGTGGGCTGCTGGGGGGGGGATGGTTGCGCCGGCTGCGGTCCACTCTTCTTGCGGTCGGGCGCTGAAAGGCTTTCTGCTCTTGGGTTGTTTCCGTGCGCGTTGTGTTGCGTTGCACGCTGTTGGCATCGGTCTTGGTGGGGTGGGGACCGCGCTTTTGGCCTGGGGGGTGTTTTGGGGGGGTTCCGTGGCGCTTGCGGCCGGTTCACGGCGAAAGCGCGTGGGCCCTGGCTGTGGGCGTGGCCGCCTGTGTGCTTTTCCTGGATGGCGTGGTCGCGTTGGGTGTTGCAGCCGGTCGCCGAGGCTTGGTGCCGGGGGGCACCAAGGGGGTCAGGAACAGACGAGGCAAAGCTACTCAGACTGAAGCAGACTGAAAATCTTTTGTCATTGTCTCCTTTCTATCTCCTCTTTCTTTCATATTTTCTCTTTTTTTCTCCTTTTTTCCTTTTTCTTCTTCTGTTTTTCTGCTCTATTTACATTGCTGTGTCCATATAAACTGTAAAACTCCCTGCATAAATATAATAAAGCAATTTATATGCATGAAACAAGTGGAGCAGTATGGCAATTGCCATACTGCTACACTTGTGAAAGTAAAATCTGTTGGGCTCTTTTTGGCATCAAGACAATTATTCTTATGGCTACATTGCCAGACAGGACACTGTAAAAAAATAAATAAATAAATACTCCACTTCAAATCAAATACTCCATAACAAAGTGCTCCGACTATTGTAATGCACTGCAGTACTTCAATTTTTGCTATCCTTAGAAAATATGCTCCACTGTTTCTTAATTGGTTCCTCGTATTTTTAACAGCATCTTTTTAAATGTTAATGAACTTTGTAATAACGATGCCATCCATCAATCCATCCATTTTCCATCACGCTTATCCATGGGGTCGAGAGGGTGCTGGTGCCTTTCTCCAGCTGTCAATGGATGAGAGGCGGGGTACACCCTTAACAGGTCACCAGGCTATCGCAGGGCAACACAGAGACATACAGGACAAACAACCATTCATGCACACACACACTTTCACCTAACCTAGGTGGCAGCTGGCCAATAGAGGGCACTAGGGCCTTTATTGGCTATAAGCCTTTTGACCTTGATCAAAGCATAAATATATATATATATT
>NW_015150989.1:381642-383410 GCF_000732505.1 Cyprinodon variegatus | reverse complement strand
AAATGTAACCTGTACATTAAATTATGTTTTGTTTTTACAAAGTGTTTTCATAATGTATTTTAGACTAAAACAGATTTATTTGTCATTTTGTTTACACAAAAGTAAAAAAAAAAAAAGAAATTTAATTTGGAACAGCTTTCTTGACCATTTTTGTGTTGGCATTCATATAAATATACTGGTGTGATAACTTAGTCCAAGTTTGATTGGTTTTTGGTATACGTCTATTTTGAATTTAAAGTCCCCCCTGGAGAAAAACTCCACCTGCTGCCACTGCACCTAAGGAGAATTTACAGAAGCCAATTAACCTAACAGCCATGTTTTTGGACGGTTGGAAGAAGCCGGAGTACCCGGAGAGAACACACACATTCACAGGGAGAACACCAGGCAGAAACACCCTGGGCCAGGAATCGAACCCAGAACCGTCTTGCTGCAAGGCAACAGTGCTACTCACTGCCCAACAATTGAAAAGGAAATGTACCAATTATATATGCCATTAAACATATTCAGGCAACAACATCATAAATGGATGTGAATCTTTGTTCAGCTGAACGCAGCAAATGGCTTCCCCAATTACAAAATAATCCATAATATGAGCAGCTAATTGAAAGTGAGTTTTGCTTGTTCCACGTTATATTGTGTATTCAAGGGATCCAAAGTGTAAGATATTGGAGATATGAAAAAAGTGTTACTTTTCCTTGAACCATACTAGGTCAACAGAGGCTCATATTGTGTTTGTGCAGCTTGCAGAAAAGAACCTGCTGAAGTTGCTCTTGTGTTTTTCTTGAAATCTCAGCAGTGCTTTTCTCCTCTCCTGTGTAAATGCTGTTGCTGGGAACAAGGGATTTATTTAGATATCACTTCGTGTACCCTAGAAGAAAACGAAGTCAGTCTGGAGCAAGTACTATTATTTACAAGAGTAAAGGTCCTTTTCCCTCCGATTTTTTCCTAAGTAGAGATCACTCAAAAAAAATACTTTAAATGTCACTTTATAATGATATAATTTTTTTCAGACCTGAGAAATTGCTCTTGTTACAGATGGCAGCGCTTACCAAACGTGCTCGCTTCTTTAGAAAGCAGGTCCAGAATACCAGTTCAAGAATTATTTCATACACACAGTGCTCCTGTTTGTTTAAAATAAATGCTTTAAACTTTCCCACTGCCTGTCTCACCTCGAATTCTGGGTCTAACATTCCAAGATCATTACAGTTTGTTTAAGATCAAGGCCATTCTGAATGTACAGAGATGTCGCTAATAATTATTCACTATTTCTATGGTCTCATTATATTTCCAAATCTTGTCCTAATTAGATAAACTAAGAAAAAAATAATAATTGACACTTAATAGGCAGCTATCTTTAGGCTTTAAAAGGCACATACAGGAACCAGAACAATAATCCCAACACAAGGTATTCCTTGAACTACTGCCTGTGTGGTTGCATTAATATCATCAATAGGCATGTTTACATGGAATAAATGGCCAGTCAAAATATAAATGCATCATGTTAGCATGCCAATTGAAGCGTGTGGTTATTTTCAGCTCTATGGCAATAAAACGTTATTCTAGACCAGAGTGGTGGTTTATGACTATCATAAATCTATTCAAGATTAAGCCATCTAGAACTACTCTTCTAAAATCTGCTGCTGCAGAACTACAGGCCTATCCCAGACCTCCCTTTCATTAGTATGATTACAGAAAATTCAGAGGTAATTTTTACAGACAGAAGCATGGTTTTGCAATGGGATCTCCAGTGTCACCAATTGTAGCCAAT
>NW_015150989.1:377490-380058 GCF_000732505.1 Cyprinodon variegatus | reverse complement strand
ATTCCAGAGTAATATATTAATGAATTCCAGAGAAAAATTAATTACTTCAGGGGTAGGATAAGCATTCATTCAGTAATAAAAACCTACTGAGCCTACTGATAGGTAGGTGGCATAATCTGAAGGCACTCTATGGGACTGATAACTGCTAATAACGGTCATTTTTTCAGGATGATATATGCATTCTTTACATCTAGAATATAAAGTCTGGATGTCTAGAAAGTAATTTCAGTTCTCCATATTCATGTTGTTACTGGTCAGGATTTGTATTTTTTTTAACATGAAGAAATATATTTCAGATATAAATATGTAATCAGTCAAGTTGATAAATGTCAAAACGGCCACTTAAAATGTGTATATAAAATTTTATTCTTCTTGGTTTTTTACTTTCTAATATTCAGTTTCTGCTGCAAAAATGTAATTTCGAAAACATATTATTACAGGTCAGTCAAAAATGTGATTTTTATGAAGAAGATTCCAATTTTAGTGATCTTCAAATGGAACACCAGAGAAGAGAGTGCGTTTAATGAATGTAAAACTGCCAGCCATATAAAGTTCTGCATTACCTATCGCAATCTTTTTTTCCTGTGTCCTTTCCGGCAATTTGGCAAAAGGAATGGTTGTCTTAATGCCAGAAAGAGTCCGACAGATTTTACTCTCATAAGTGGAGATTTCCGCTTTCGCCATAGTGCGTAAATTGTTTTATTATGATCCATGTAGGGGATAATTCATGTTATGTGGACACTACAAAAAAAGAAAAAAAGAAAAAAAGAAAAAGGGAGAAAACTTGATAGAAAGAGAAGACAAAAGAGAGATATTGAAAAAACTTCATAAGTCTCCCTCATCACCTGCGAAGCCAGATGTAAAAAGAACAGCACAACCACCCGCTATAGAACTACAGATATTATACAACACCATGATACCATCACTGAAGTATATACAGTCTTAATCGTTGTAAAATGCATAAAGTGGTAGCTGAAGAAAACAATTGGCTCCTTACATCAGCCATGTCCACTTCAAATTTAAAGCGACACATCGGGTAAGCATCTGAGCTACTGCATCTTTCGAACTATCGCTACTGAACGAGGAATGTGAGAAATCATTTTTGATATAGATCTTTTCAGTAAAACATGGATGTAATTTGGCTAAAGGCTTCACTGCACATACAGTATACCTTTACTTCNTCTTTTCAGTAAAACATGGATGTAATTTGGCTAAAGGCTTCACTGCACATACAGTATACCTTTACTTCGTCAAGTATTTTCCATTTCTATACCTGTCATGGTCTTGTTTCTGCTGTGCTTTACTTTGCTCCATGTTTCCTAGTTTTATTGGTTTAATTCTTTTTTTGTTGTAATTTCTAAACGTATGTTACCGTAGTTCTTGTGTTTTTTTTTTTTTTTTTGCCCTCTTGTATGTTTGTGTGTTCCTTTCCCCTTGGCTCCCTCGTTGTCTCCTCTCACACCTGCTCCTTGTCAGCTCGTTAGCCCTCCCTTTGTCTCAGTCCGCTATATATGCTCTCCCTCTGCTCTCACTCTTTGTTGGTTCCTTGTCTTTGCTGTCGTCCCATGCTGTTGTCCACCTTCCTCGTCTCTCCCTGGCTCCTCGTGTTTGGTTTCCCCAGATGTCTCCATAGTTCTGGTTTGCTTTTCATTAAATATTGGATTTTTGGTTTCCTGCCTTTGTTAAACTGTTTCCTTTGATTAAATCCACAAGAAATCACCTCAGCCTCTCTGCCTCTGCATTTGGGACCTAAACCACAACCAACCCTGACAATATCATCTTTATTATGATAACAAATTTAAAGGGTGAAATGTGAGGTTCTATTGTGTAGGATTGTGGCTTAATTTACCAAATGAACTTGAACTATGCAATTTATAGGTTTGTGAACTTAGTTAATTTTTGAAAAAAGTGAACTATGAATGTGAGGTAGTTCATTTTCATCTGTGTGAACTGAATGTTAAGCACAACAATGATGTCCTATATATATATATATATATATATATATATATATACTTGCTGATTTGTTTTGTTCCAACCACATAATTTGGCAAACTGACTTGACCTGACATACATATGGGGGATGGAGCATAATTTCACACAAAACTTTGAGGGATGTTAATTTCTCTCTGCCTTCTCATCCTGTAACCCAGGAAATGCAACAGCATGAACTGCTGCACTTGTAGCTTATGTAAAGAGATAACTGCTCAACTGCTCTCAAAACCTGGCAGAGGTCCAGTCTGGGCAATCAGAAGAGTCAGAATACCAAGAGACCATGTTATTTTATTTTATTTTTTCCCCAACACAGGCTAAGGTGCAACTTCTTCTACAGCTGTTTTAGGAAAATATCTATCTATGATAGGGCGCTCTTATTCTAAAGGACGCCTATGGTGAGAAAATGCTTCATGATTGGATTATTGGATGTTTAGCCCAAAAAACTTAAATTAAAATTTTATTTCTAATTTGAATATGTTTCGAATCAAGGATCTGTGCACCTATCTATTTTTATTATGACCCAGATTCAGCCATATCATCACTCCGCATACTATTTAAATATGTTCAAATTTGTTG
>NW_015150989.1:324657-376505 GCF_000732505.1 Cyprinodon variegatus | reverse complement strand
TTGATAAGAGTTAGCATTATTGTGTCAGAAACCAGAACAGAAGACCCAGATCTGAACAGGAACAAGCAGGCTCAGAGGTCCAGGAGTCCGAAGCCAGGTCAGGCAAACGGATCAGAACAGGAACAGGCAAGCTCATTGGTTGAGACACAGGTCAGGATCAGGTAATCAGAAACACTAAGGTAATGCTAAAAACTATTGATATTATGAGATGAGCCGAGGTGTTGAGTAGTGGAGGGGGTGTTTCCGCAAAGCGCGTGTAGAGGCTTGCTTCATTTAGGGGAGGAGCCAAAATAGATGACATCCGAAGCCTCACTACCCCGCCATTGTGTGTGACCGCTTCAGGGAGAGGTTTAGCTCACCCTGAACTTCCACAGGCATTTAAACAGCCTCAGTATTCAGTCAAGATGTGGGAGTTTGTATGAGAATTGCGGTCAGTCTGATAGAGTTTGGATATATAATCTAAGAATGGATGGGTTGAAAAACAACGCTTCTAGTTGGTTAAAACTATGTTGGTTAAATTAAACAATATAATGACCAAAATCTGAACAAGCCATTGGTCACAGTTGTAACATTAGTGTTAAGTAGTATTGCTTTACAGTATGCAGTTACCATTTCTAGTGGTGTCAGCTTTAAGACATGGACTTTTCCTAAGGTTGTTGGTTTGAGACCCACCTTAGAATTTTGAAAGCTGCAATATATTTAACAAGTATTTTGGCTAATGTGACTAATTTTCAATTCAATTAAGTTTATTTGTATAGTGCCAATTCACAGCACATTTCATCTCAAGGCACTTCACAGTTCAACCAGATCATACAGTCAAATTGATTCAAAGTTTTCTATCTCAGGAAAACCAGTTGATTGCATTGACTCATTGACTCGAATGCAATCGCTCACACTATGCATGCTTTAAGTGACAGTGGAGAGGAAAAACTCCCTTTTAACAGGAAAAACCTCCAAAAGAACCAGGCCCAGTGTGAGCAGCCATCTGCCGAGGCCGACTGGGGTTTAAGGAGACAGAAGCAAATATATAAAAAGCAGCTGTAAAAGGCGACCCGGTCCAGGAAACACACAGCCAGGCAGACAAGCTCCTAGCCAACTCCCATGTCAGAGGGTGAAGAGAGCACATCCAGCCAGTCACAGTCAGAGAAACAGGACTATACTGGAAAACAGGCTGATCTGCAACATCTATCAACAAGGGTGTTGATGGCAGCAGCACGGCTGATATTTCTCTCCAGTATGGTATCACAGCCAAATGGGAACAGACGAGGCAAAGCTACTATGAGAAAAAGAGAGCATAAAGTTAGAGATTGAACTAACAGATTCTGCAGAGTGGAAGAATGCAGATAAAATGATTAAATGAGGGTCCCTATGTCCTCCAGAAGTCTAAGCCTATAGCAGCATAACTATAGAGATAGCTCAGGATAACCTGAGCCACTCTAACTATAAGCTTTATCAAAAAGGAAAGTTTTAAGCCTAGCCTTAAAAGTAGACAGGGTGTCTGCCTCACGGACTGAAACTGGTGATTGGTTCCACAGGAGAGGAGCCTGATAACTAAAAGATCTGCCTCCCATTCTACTTATAGAAATTCTAGGAACCACTAGTAAACCTGTAGATTGAGAGCGAAGTGCTCTGTTAGGGACATAAGGAACAATCAGATCTCTGATATAAGATGGAGCTTGGCCATTTAAGGCTTTATATGTGAGAAGGAGGATTTTAAATTCTATTCTGGATTTAACAGGAAGCCAATGAAGAGGAGCCAGGATAGGAGAGATGTGATCTCTATTTTTAATTTTCATCAGAACTCTGGCTGCAGCATTTTGGATCAGCTGAAGACTTTTAACTACAGTTTGTGGACTTCCTGATAGTAAAGAATTACGATAGTCCAGCCTTGAAGTAACAAATGCATGGACTAGTTTCTCAGCATCACCTCTGAACAGGATATTTCTAATTTTTGCAATATTCTGCAGAGGAAAGAAGGAAATTCTAGAAACCTCTGTGATATGGGATTTAAATGACAGGTCCTGATCAAATACAACAGCAAATGAAGTACAGTAAGTGTATGATAAAGCTTTTATCCTGTTTTAACACAGATTTTATGTGTTTCAAAGGCAAGTGACCCATTGTTTTTGAAACCGTATGTAAAGTATGGGTTATTGATGTGGTTTTAAAACAAGGAGAAATCGAGATCTCTATATTTAATAAAAGTGAAAAAAGGGATTTTATAGCTCTTTATATTTTAATCAGACAGCTGAGACATATCCAGGGCTTTTCTCTCTTCTCTTTTGCTCTTGAACCCTTTCTGAATATTTGAACGCTGACTAAAGCTGGGGGATTCTGTCTCAGTGAATGAGAGAAGAATCATCTGTGGGCCCCTGCAGTGAGACTATTGAAAAAGTCAAAACAGTTTAGATTCGTAATATCTCTCTAGCTATGTGGCGCCTCGCCATTGTTGCATTGTTCATCCTCGAGGTTCTGTGAAAAGAAAGACTTTTCTCAGGCATTCAGCTGGTTTTACTGACATCTATTTTATTTTACTCCACAGGATTAGTGTCTTGGAGAACAGCTGGATGGATCACAGCCCTTTTTGTGACATTAACTCTTCTTCAACATTCCACTTCTCAGAATTATACATTTTAAAAAAAGCCTTTTAAAATTACCGTCTTACAGTAATTATGCAGGAAATTTACATCTGACCCAGGTAACTGCTATTAGGAATTATTTTTATTACTTTAGATGCCTGCAAGTAAAAAAAGTTGAGAACCCTGCTGATTGTAATGATTTAGTTACACTGATTCATTTTAATCAGTGAATGAGGGTGCCCATTTGTGTTTAAGGAATCATTTATAATTAGAACCAATCAGCGACTGAAGCAGTTTAATTTGACTTTTAAAACATGAAATAAACTTACCTGAAATTATCTATGCATCATTTATTTTTAGAGATGACAGATCATGAGAAAAAGAGGAAGGAAAATGAAATCAATCTCATCTGAGCAGGGTTGAACTTCTACATGGCTAATGTTTAGCAATAATCCTGATTTAAATAGATGAATTTAAGAAAACTAATGCTTAGAAAAATTAAGTTAGATAATCTTATACTTTACTTTAATTCAGACTTAGAATAGTCAAAATGTTTTTTGGATATATGTCTATGTCACGTAATAAACGCTGACAGTAGCACCCTAATTAAAGATCCTTAGTAAATGATATATATACAGTAGTCTTTTTTTAGTTACCTTAATGTCTCAATACAACATGTTATCTTGGTAACTTCAGACATAGTATCTGTGGGTTTGTATGTTCCTGTAAAATGCTCACATGCAGTTAAGCATAACAATGGTGAAAAGTACTGATGTTTCAAAAAATAAAGTTATTCTTGTACAGCCGTTTGTTTCTACACACAAATCCTTTGTAAAACAATGTAAGAGCAATGTACTGAAGAAAAATAATCAACTCTTACAAAATAAGGTTTTATCCATGAAAGAATTCAAAAGATTTCAAAGTCTGAATTAAGGGTAGCTTAAACATTAGCATAAAAAACAAACAATCATTTAATTCAGCAAAACACACATAACTCCGCATAAAACATGTCTTTGTAACATACCTTTTTCTCAGTTTAAGTGGTAACTTAAACACCTTTTTTAAGAGTTTCTTACATGCAAATTGCATAAGAAAAGTCTGCTGAGTGTTGGTACTGCAGTTCTTTTAGGACAATGCACCAACCCAATCTGCAAACAGCTAAAATCCTCTGTGATAGTGACAATAAGATGTTAAACGAAAGAAAACCTCTAGTACTGCTACTACATTTAAGACTGAGAAAACTGAAGTTAAGGAGTCAGGTGAATTCTCTTTGAATGATGCCAGAGGTTGTTAAATGGCCACTAAAAGCATCTCAATTAAGTTATTTTAACCAAAGGGTGTAAGACTCACAATTTTAGGTAGAGCATCTAGATGTAAAGAAAACCTGGATGCAAAGGCTTAATCTTTGTGTAAGAATAAATGGCTTAATGACTTATAACACATGTTCCAGCATAGATTGTGTTCCTACTTATTGTTATCTGTTATCAATGTGTTTTGGTGACATTATGGTGGGGCTTAACTATCACTAAGATAAAATGATGGAAAGCTTCAATGAAAACCATTCACTGGTAGATAAAAACACACAATATCAGAAGGCAGATGGAAAAAATAATGAAAAATGAAACCCATACTCACCTGCAGATATCTTGGAACAATGCTGACAAATGGCAGCAGCAGCCAGGCTGTGCTGTTTTCATCAGATCACGTCGTCTATCTCGCAGCAGCACCTGTCTCAGCTACCCCATCAAATTTCAGCAGCCCGCTGTCCTTGAGGCAAGCAGGCAGCAGCCAAATTATTTTCAGACTGGTTACTTCAAGGTGAAACAGCAACTGAGGTCTCAATTATTTCTCTGTGACATATTCAGGACTGGAGCAGGAGAATTGGAAATGGAACAGCTTTATGGAACCAAATGGCCCCTTACCTCCTCGCCTATTTAACTTGACAATAATTGCCTAGATCACCTTGGTAATACGTCTGCCTAGAAACAATATGATGCCCTATAAAGTGAGCACAAATGATCTTTTCAAGATAGACATCTGCCTGCAAGGAGTATATTTTTGCAGGCAGTTAAGAAAAGATGGCTTTAAAGACGGTTGTTTTGGCTCTGAGTATTTTCTTTTTTTTTGGTGGGGGGAGGCATTTGGAGTTCATGACTGTTTAATGTGTTTTTTAAACAAACTTAACTACACTGAATCAACTGCAGAGCTTTGCTGGTTGTAACATATGGCACCGACTTGGAGCCTGTCCTGGTTCATGCTTATCCAGAAGTCAGGCCAGAAACATTGAAACAATAGCAGAGCAGTCATGTGATGTGAGTAAAGTGGGATTGGGTGGTAATGTATTTTTAATTGCAGGGTTTGGAGAGGGGTATATATAGCATGCAGAACTCCTTACAGGCATTATACTCTAACTCTAAGGCAATAGATAGAGAACTTTACCTTTACCTGAACCCAGCAGCTACACTTATAGACTTGAATAAAATTATGTATTATGAAAAAATACTGTTGAAATACTCTAAATGTGAAACACAAATATAGACAATGTACAATTAGATTTAAATATTTCTCTTTAATTATTTCACATTTTGTCAGTTTAAACCCAGTTAAGTTTTGAAGTGTTGGAAATACGCAGGGATTCTGTGGATTTTCAGTGCATTTTATGTCTGAACTCTGATATGGCCGTTCACATTCTCTTGCATGTTTTTTTCTCATCTTACACATTGTGATCCTTTGCTATTTTTTTAGCTAATGTAAACGCAGCAACAGCAAGACACTGCATCTCCCTATGAATAATGTCTGTGTTTTTTTGTTTTCATACAACGTACATTTCGCCCCACTGGAGTGCTGCTCAAGGCTGAGTGACAAATAAAGCTATTCTATTCTATTCTATTCTTTATATAGCTAAGAGTAAGTTTTACTTTACCTACCAAAAGGATAGCATTCCCATAACTTATGCTGTTAACACCACTGGCGCACCATAGTGAAAATGTGTACAGTATGATATGCAGCAGTTTTTAGATACATATGCAGATGTTTAACATTAACAGTAAGCCAAAAAGCCACTTTCTGGTCTCATCAGACAGACGCATCTTATTACATACCTTTGGTAAGTCCACTACGTGGGCCCTTGTTACAAACGGCCCATTTTTTTAACTTCCTTGTTGTGGCTCCGACTTAAATGGCAGTGTTGTACATAAAATGACTTATACTTTCACTAGTCTGATCAAAATTAGCTTTGGGTCTCTATAGAGTTAGCATGGGTCTTTAGATTGCTTCTTCGATCGATGCTCTTCTTACATTCCTTGGTTGCTAAGTTGAACAGCCATATGTTAAAAGGCCTCCAGTTGTGCCATACTGATTCCATTTTGAGAAGATCAGTTGATCACCAGTCTATGAGATGGACGTTTGTGATATTGTTTTACAACTTCAACCTTCTTCCCAACTGTCTCGCTGACCTGTCTGCTGTGCTTCTGTCGCTTTTTAAATCTGTGAGGAAACTACACATAGTTTGGCTCTACTTACGTAGTATCTAGGTAACTCCTGTATTGGCCGCATGACATCCAGCAGTATTAGATTTTTTCAGATATTGAAATAAAGGGGGTTAAACACAAGTCATGATATAATTCTCTTTATTGTTATTAATTAGAAACCATCCCTATCCCTCTAAATCACATTTATGCATATTTTCTGCTGGTTGTCCTGAAAAAAGAAAACATTCTTTATTCTTTATTCAGTTTGGATGTCATTATTCTTACAGTTGCTTTTTACCCTAAAGAAGCAGCTATAGCCTTAAAAAAAAATAGCATATAGCCATCAGATTTTCACTTTAATTTACTGGCAGGATGATGAAATCATTTTTAAAGAATGACAAGTAAAACTCAAAATCACAATTTTTGTCAAAATTGCAAACTTCCCTATAGGGTATACCTCTAAGAGACCCTTATATTATGTAATATTGCAGGTGAAAAGTATTTCAAGCTCAAATTAAAAATTTGCAAAGGGGTAGAAATTTAGAACTTTATACCCTATTTTTGCAACTATAAGACATGTACACCCTCAGCATAAGTTGAATTAAGTAAAACATTTTATATTTTTTGAAGTTGCTCTGGCTTTCTAAAGCCAAATTTATTTAACATATGGAAAAGGAGGGTTTGAAATTACTATATTTACATAGGCTTGTAAGGCTATTTATGGGGAAGCTGTAATTTAAATCATTATATCATATGATTTTATGTCAAGGAAAGGTTATAGAGTGTCTAAGCAGTAAATACTCTACACCCAGCGTTAATTAGAGCCCCCTGAATGTCAGCCTGAGTTCATCTGATGTTTTAATATAGTGACCTAATACTTAAATTATTCCTCTTTGATGCATGCAGGTGCATAAAGAATAATGTTTCATTTGACTTAAGAAGCAGGGCATATGGAGTGAAAGAGGATATTCTAAATTCCTTTTTAAATTAAGAAAGTACTCCTACTTAAAAGATTAGAATTAAAATAAAGAGCAGAAAGTAATAGTTTAAACCATCAGCAAAAAGGTGAAATTATAACTTTAAAGAGGCAAGATCTAAACAACCCTGATACCTGATGCCACTGTATACCTCATGTTGCTTTAACAGTATGTTCAAAAAAAAGAAAAAAGCACAATTCACAGCAGATAAAGTAAACTCTTTTTTCACATACTGCTTCAGCAGTCAGATTTATTTGTTAAAGGATCAATGAATATTTCTTGCAATAAATAGATTTTTGTTAGACTGGCAATACTTTTTAATTCATATACCTGGGATATCCCTAACCAAATCCAACTCAATTCAAAGTGTTGTGGCAGTGTGTTCCACAACATTTTCCTAGCAGAAAACATTTTTTTCAGCCTTTATGATGAAGTTCATGGCAAAAGATCAACATCTCATTTTAAGTTTTTCTGTTTAAAAGAGAACTCTGCAGAAAGTAAAAAACTGGCCATAGATGTTATAACATGTAAAGCTTATTGTGAAGTTATCAGCAGGAGAATATGTTTCCCTGTAATGGTTTGTTCACCCGACAACTTCAAACCACAAATATTTTTTGAGGCAAATTTCTAGTGAGACATATTCAAATATTAAATTCACCAGCTTTAGATCTGGGTCTCACTGTTCAGCATGAAAACATCATCATCCAGAGAATGACCTGTTTGGATCAACGAATGTAGCTCTGTCAACTCAGACATAATGAGACATGTTGTTAGAACCTTATGCTGCTCCAGTTTATAGCGATCTTGGAGAAGCATATTGATGCTCGAGTAAGAAAAAAATCTGTTGCTGTGAAGGAAAATGGAGAAAACACTTTTAAGTGTAGAACTGTACTTACAAAACGTCTGAGTTTTACTGGTATTCGCAGCTATAAAGTTTTCCACCCTCCAGATTATTTAGACAAATTATTTAAAATTAAGTACCAGAATGTGGCAACATATCTAAAAACGTAAAAAAGTATTATATTTGTATATAACTACAAATATATCCACATAGGCCAGGCTTCGATATTGAAAAAGAAATTGGGGGGGAAAAAAAGGAAAGAAATTAGTCCACCTTAGGTTTATTTTTTTGTTTTGTAGAAAATTAAACTGTTTTATTTATTTTTTTATTCCCACTAGTGTATTTTAATGACAACATATGGAATTTTCCTAAAACAAATTGTCCCAATATTGTCAAAATAATGCCTGGAACTGTAGACCTCACAATAACAAATCTAGTTATAGAGTTTATTAGCAAAAATATGAATGTCAAATGTTTTTGTGGAGTTCCAACCAAGTTTACTAGAAATGGGGCAAGTTTTAAACCAAAGTCAAGAAAGGTTTAATTAAGCTGCACTGTCCAGGAAAAAATTGTGATCATTTGCATTAGTTTTTGAAAAGAAAAGCACATTTTGCTAGTGTCTAGTTAAGCTTTACTACAGAATAAAAATCATTATTTAATGCAAGAAGCTATTTCATCTTGTGTTGCTATTCAAATTAATAATTTCCCTAAACAAATTTTAAAGACCATGAGCTGTTTCTAATGGTGGGTAATTAATGTAATGGGGCAAAGCAAGTGAGCTGCAATTTCCCTGAAAACATGTAATTAAGAGCTAAAACATATTATGTTAAATTACTTTTATATCTGAATTTAATTAGGTATTCAATCATAGAAATCAGACATCAATGGTAATGGTTAATTTGTTCAATGATTCTCAAATGCTGCACCTGGCTGTTGAATGAAGCTTTAGCTTGTGTTAGATGAATCAAATATAGTGTATGCCCAAGAGAGTATATTAGAAACTGAAAATGTTTCACATCTTGAAAAATTATGAACAGATATTGAAATGTATTTTCAAGGCACTATATGTTTTGGACAAGAGGACTGTGTCACATATTTGCGTGATGGATGGAAAATAAAGGTTTATGGCTGTAATGGATTTTCAGATACCATTCTGAAAAATGTACCATGCATTTTATTCACTATTATTACCTCTTTTCTCAGGCTTCCGGCACATTTTTTTATTTCTACACTCAAGGTTTGTAGTATTCATAAAAAAATGAATGCATTTCAATTGGCTTTTTTTTTTCCTTATTGTGCCCAAATGTCAACAAGTAGAGAGGACAGAATACTTTCCTAGTAGGAAATTATATATATTATGAAATAAGTAATAAATGTATGTAGTGATTCAATAACAACCTTGCATGCAATCTCATTTACCGGTGTTTTGGTGCTAGATTTTAAGCTAAAAAAAATAAAAACAAGAAACACATCTTTTTTAAAAAGTCCATAGATTGTTTAATACAACATACCATATTCTCAACAATTTAACATCAACAAAATTTTGTTAATTGAAAAAAAATCTGCATATTACCTTTATTGCACAGAACAATTTTAATGTAATTTCCATAGACTTCTTTTTTAGTATCTTTTTCTTTTGTAAAAAGTTGGCTCGGACTATACATGGTGAAAATAGTCCAGGGTCAAAATGAAAATGAAGGAATAACAAAAAACAAAATAAAAACAGAAATCCCAAGTCATGTGGGACTTAAAAAAGGCTTGATACAGTAGCCACACTTTGAACAAATAGCATTCATATTTAGCAGGAGGGAGAACTGTGAGCCACATCCAGTGTTTTTTTTTTTTTTCTTTTTGCAAAACGTTTTACACCAAAGCTGCTTCAGATTTCTCCATGGGTGAAACCATCTGTCAGTCCACCCATCTGCATATTCTGTCCTTACTTCCAGTGATCAGTGTGACATTATCTGTAATGTCATCCATCATAGATACCTTTATCCAACACACATTTGCAAAGCCCGGCTGTCCATTGTGTGTAGTTAAAAAGTTAAGGCTTCAACCCTTAGATTCAATATGCAGTACTGACAGGGGAGCACAAGGTGCTGAAGTTCTTCCCCCTTCTTCATGATGCGGAATGCACTTTTCTGGGGAGAAGCAAACCTGTACGTGATCCAAGAAGGTAACATTTCCATGGCTTTAATGGGGAAAAAAGGGGCACTTTCATGAATAAATCATCAATCATTAAAAAACAAAAAAGAACAAAAAAAAAACAAGGAAACAAATAACTATAAAAGAACATACTTCAAAGAAGTAACCTACAATGACGGAAATATTCTACAGCTTTAGGACCACATTGTGTTCCAAAACAGGAGCACCACAACAAATATTTCTTATTTTATGGAATCATATATAGCACAAAATAATGCTATTTATGCAACCATAATTGAGGGCAATTTCAAAAAGGTATGAGCACAAACAGTCTGCCATTGTAGGAAGTGTCAACAAAATCAGAATTGTTTTATTTAACCACCAGATCTGATGACAAAATCCTCAGTTAGAACCACTTTATACATATTATTAACCTTTTTGCTGACATCCCCCTTTGATATATCTGGTTTTGTTTAATCTGTAAATGCCCTACAGGAACCAATCCACAGGAACAACTGTTTATGGGTTTACAGCGGCATAAGGCCAAGAGAGGTAATTCTTTTTGACTGTAGAACAGCGGTCTCTTCCATTGTTACATGAATTATCAATGAAAAGTTGAGCTTCAATTTGTACAGTCTTTTTTGGGTATTATAATACTGGGTAAAAATTACTATGAAGAGCAATACGTGTTAGCCATCTATTAATAAAATTCAGCCGTTAAGGATAACAGCCTGGAAGGCTTTATCCTCCTTTCTATCTGCAGACATAAAGTCTAAAACGAGACAATTCTAAATAAGCTGTTTTTATTGTGTAACAAAAGTATACTAAAACACTCTACGATTAACCAAGGTGTTTATTTTTGAATTTCCACCTTTTGTTGCAGTTTCTTGGCTTTGAATTAATAACCGATTCAAATTTGTCTACTGCAATTTTTGCAATCAAAAATGTTTTGGTATTGTATATTCACAACAATGTTTTGTTCATTGTTGTGACAGAAATGTTGAAAGAATGTGGGGAAAAAAAACATGAAAAATGTAGAAAAATTTCAAAGAAAAATGTACTTTAGTTTAGCCTTAAGGCATGTGTATGATACTTTTATGATCTGCTTGTAGGATCTCAATAACCTCATAACATTAAATCAACAGCACAAAAAACAAGACATAAAATAAAGAAAATAATATAAAAAACATGATCCAATTATGGTCTGACCCCATATTCTGGAGTTTGGGATGCTTTGACTTAATGATTACTTTCCCCTATTAATATCCAAGGGAGTATGATGATCTTTGTGTGACAAATCAGACTTTCAAATAATGCCCTCAAAGGCTCGGTTGAAATCTTTGTATCACTGGGTATGTTTACATTCCCTCTAATCTTTTAAAATTATTTTTAATTCAGGAAAAAGGCCTCCTGTCAAGTCCACCAGTTAGACAGAAAAGAAAAAGTGTTTTTCTATGTTTACAGACCATGATCCACAGGTTTGCAGGGGGGGGAATGTCTTCTTTTCTACTTTGTCTTGTGCTGAAGTCCAAAATTATTAAATGTCACATTTTAAATCATTTTCATGTTAAACTTGCGAGGAGCATCTACTGTGGTGCTGCTCATGCCAGCGTCTGATTTCCGTGGCACATACTCGATCTCGATGTTGTGCTTTGTGTTGCCTTTACCTCTGCTCCAGAGGAACAACAGTACCAGGCAAAACAGGACGACACCAAGAAAAGAGATGAAACCCATAGTGGTTGCGATAATTAGTGTCTTTATATCAAATGGGAAAGGGACATTGGCTTTTGTACCGTTAGCACCAGTGTCAGCAGGTTGGTTGGATATGAAAGCAAAAGTCTTATTGGGTTGGTGTGGCCAGTCCGGTGAGTAGCTATGAATGTGTAGATGAGCAAGAGACGTGTCATTTCCGCCTGCATTGCTGGCTATACATACATACGTACCATTATCTTGAATCTGGGCATAGCGCACCTCAAGGGTGCCATCTGGCAACACAGAGAGCCTTCCAATTGTCTTGGAGGTGATGAACTTTTTCTGAGGAGAAAGCCACATAATCACTGGAGCAGGATCTCCATCTGCTTGGCAGGCAAAATGAACAATGGCTCCTTCATCAACAAATTTCTGCTGGGGTTTACGATCCCTAATCCTGGACTTGCGACATGTAAAGTAGTTTGGCTGCAGAACATCCGGGAAGTCTTTAAACTCTTTCCCCTGGACGAACTCAGGAGAGGTGCATGTGGGCTGCTGTTTGTTGAAGTTCAGTCTCCATCTTCTTCGAAAAACCCACAAGAGCCGGCAGTCACAGGCCAGGGGGTTATCATACAAGGCCAGGGTTTCCAAGTTTCCAACTGAGTGAAAAGCAGACTCCTCCAATGTGGTAAGAGAGTTTCCAGACACATTTAGTATCTTAAGGTAGTTAAGACCTTTGAAAGAGTATGGTTCAATCATCGCTAGTCTCCCTCCAACCAGGTGAAACTCTTGTAGACGTAGAAGGTCATGCAACTTATTTCCCTCAATGGTATGAATAGGATTGTATGAAAGATTAAGAAATCGCAAATAAACCAGGTGTTGTAGGGCTACATAAGGGATGGTAGTCAGGTTAGTGTTTGCAATGGTCAGAGAGGTGAGATTTAATCCATACAAACAATTTGTAGTCATGGTATCCAAGTATGGCCAATTGGCAATCTCCAACACTTTCAGCCGATAGAGCCGTTTAAATGAGTAATCCCTTATGGAATTGATGTTGAGGTGACGCAGTCTGAGAGTGATTAGACTGTGGAGGTGAGTAAAAGCTTCTGTTGGCACAGAAGACAAGTTGCACTTCTCCAGACTCAGGTGCTCAAGGCTGTTAAGGCCATGAAAAGCACGATGAGCGATGAAGACCAGATCATTATCCCCCACCTCTAAAGACCGTAGGTTATACAAATCCTGGAACATATAGTCTAACAGGATGACAATTTTGTTCTCACTTATGTCCAGCTCCGTGAGATTGCTCAGGCCAGTGAATACCCCTAGCTGGATCAGCTTAAGCTTGTTGCTACGCAATCCCAATGTCCGCAAGCCATAAAGGTTATTGAATGCTCCAGGTTCAATTGTGGAGATAGTGTTTTCACTGAGCTCCAGGTGTTCCAGGTTAGCAAAGTTAGCAAACTCATCTGGATTAATCGTTCTGATGCGGTTCTTGCTGAGGTCCAGCAATCTGGTTTCTGCAGGAATGCCCTCAGGAACTGCCATGAGCTTCTTGCGATGGCACATCACTGAGCGATCTGGAACATTACACTCACAGCGGGATGGACAACCTGTGGTGGAGCCGGAAAGGACAGTGCCCAGCATCAGAATCAGAATGGGCTGCCAACAAGCCACCAGGTAGCTGTGCCCAGTCGCTTCCCTGGCCACCATCTTATCGGTTACCTGGGAAGAAGCACATACAAGGCAAATAGTTTGTAAGACAGTAAAATATTAATGCTCTTAACTTAATTATGATAAAATGTACTACTGGTAATGGAATGCATACATGTGGATTTACAAAATAAGACTGGAATTCAGATGTTTAAACATATTTTAAAATTGGCCCATTGGCATTGACAATTTAAGACATTTAGTTTGTGCAACAATCATAAGACCTAAGAGGATGCCCTTCTCCTGTGACTCGAGAGCAGAGAACAGGACAGATAGTATGACATCAAATACAATATTTATGAGCAGGCGTAAGATGAATACAGGTTACAGTGAATTGACAGCTTTGTATTCTATACCTGGCACTGGCTTCAAAATGTATTTTAAATGCCCATAAATGCTCTTGAATAAAAGGTATTTCCCAGAAGCCATTGTGACACAGAAGGTAATGTTAGGATTCTAGCAAGAGACTCAGAGTTTTAATGACCTTCTCTTTGCTTTACTACTCCCACTGAGTCTGCAGTGGACTGCTAAGCATTATTTCCATAGATCATCTTTCAGAAACTCAATCAGTTAATGCAATCCCTTTGACATGAGGCAATACAGTATAGCATCAGATGGAATTAACTGCACTTTTCTTTAGTAATTCACATTAAGTCATGTCAAAAAAAAGATATGTTGAACATTTTAGCACCCCATTACGGTAACAGTCTCTTTTGTTCTCCACACCATAGTCTTCTGTGCAAGTCAAAACACCAAGGGATGAAGCAGCACCAGGAGGAAGACTAAATTAAAGATCATTGGTGGCAATGATGTGATGTATTAGCCATGGCTCACACCAAGCTCATCTAATCTTTCAGGCTAAAATAAAAACAATGCCCATCTAGGGAAGTATATAAAAATGGATCAATATGTTTTATTGAACAGTTATGTATAAAGTGGGTAAAAATAAAAGTCATGCCTATCTGTCTTTCATCCTGTTCACTTAACCAGGTGATTGTTATATTAGTCTGTTGAGGTGGAAATGCAAATGGTTGGACGTGCACAGGTTTCTTACTTCCTGAACTTGGACTATCTATTTCTATGTATAAAGGATTTGGTATTTATATGTGTTCACTATATGTTCCAGTATTGCACAAGTCACACATATCAAAGGGCATTTCCTCCCTATCCAGTGATAAATGCCACACACTTCTGTGGTTGGAGAGATTCTTTGCACCATAACAAATCTATAGAGGTTGCTGAGAGAAAATTCAGTTAAAAAATAGTTGACAGTTAATTACAGGGTGACATGTTAATGCTGGGCGGCAAATACTAATAACTTTCCTCTCTGCCAACTGGACATCTGAATAACAAGAAAAGAAAGGGTAGGATGGGTGGGTGTTGCATAGCTCAATTTCATTTAATTTTGCATGAGGTCAAAGTTCAGATTGGGGATTTGATGAGACCATCTGCAATCAAGTGATATCAAAACACACAAGGTTTGTTTTTTCTGAAATTAGAGTTCTGCGGCAAAGCCTGCTGGGGGTTTTTCAGCCTCAACCTCAATTATCAGTCTTTTCCCATGCTAGACCGATTGAGATAGCAGGAAACCAGAGATAAAGAACCAGCAGCATGTTGGGCATGCTAAGACACCTAAGAAGAGTTACCCCAGGCTTGGTCTTGTCTATTGACCTTTATTATGGGTCATTTACATAGTGGGTATCAGCAAATTAGATGGTATTACTTCCACTACTATTACCCATTATGCTGCAATGCAATCTGGAGAATGACGCAATCATAACCCTTTTTTGAGTGGGGCTTCACAGCAGGTTATGTAGAGCAATCGGTCATTTTCAGTAACTAGTCAGAATATACAAAATTGAAATGTCCAAAAATGAATTAAAAGTGATAAAACTAAGAGCAAAACTAGAACAAAGAAAAGTTAAACAGGGCTAGCATCAATGAAAGGCAACTAATATTTATGAATATCTACTGTACCAAACAAAGTAAACAACTTAATGCAAGACAGGTGTGATAATTAGCAAATTAGGTTGAGGTGAATGAAAAGAGTGGAAAAAGACCGAGACGATCCAGGAAACAGGCTTTTGAAATATCCTAATAAACAGATGCTACTAACAAGATCTAGATAAGGCCAAACATAGAATCATAGCTTCAATTTCACCAAAAGAGAAAAATCCTGGTAAATTCTGTATATTTTCTACTCTGGGAGCTTTGGAGAAGCAAATAAAAATTGCCCAGAGCATCGCCAGTAAATTTTAGGGAAATTCAGACAGGAGCATTAAGATGAAAAATAACCTCCACTAGTAAACATTAGCAGCACTGTGTTGTTAATGATCTGGTGTTATCATTCCCTCGCAGGCATGGAGCTTGAATGCGGCTCTTCATTGCAATCAGCAAGCTCCCACAGAATTACATTAATTGAGGTGGATTGAAGAGGGAATGGTGGTGGGGGGGAAGCATCTCTCTTATTTCCCACCTTTCTTAAGAGAATAAATATGTTGGAGAAATAAGACTACTCTGTTCAATAAAAAAGACCCCAATGGTCCAAGACCAATAACTTGATCAATGAATGGTGGGAGCAATGCTTTTGTGCCGGCATCTATAGGGATCTTGAGGATATTGCTTCACAATGAAAGCAGACAGTACTTTATAATCTTCCTACAATAGAGTGACATTACATCATCATGAAACACGTACCTCTCAAACGACTAATACTTGTTTTATTTTAACTTTGGAGTAAATAATTACATAAATAAATAAATAAATAAATAAATAAATAAATAAAGGAATAAAAAAATCAGTTTTGCTATTTGATCCATTTTTTCTGGGTAATGACTGATTTAAAGGTATACCAAGCTTTTAAAAAGTTTTGCTTTCCAAAGTTTTTTCTTTTTAATAAAACACATTTATTTGCTTTAAGATAATTTTAGTTAAGAAATGTTTGAGTTTTTTTTTAGACTGCATGGATACCAGGAATGCAGAGGAGTCGCACCCTCTGCTGCTACACACAGTAGCTCAGCTGGCTGAAAGGACACAAATACAGTTTTCTTTGCTCATTGAAAAATATCCATTGCATTTCAATATTTGCAAATATGGTCCTTTTAGAAAAATATACTGAAAACTAGAAGAAGCATCTGTTAAAGCTAATATCAATTTACTAAAATTAGAGCAGTTTGTCTGAATGTTCAGTGCAACAGACACAAACAAAACTCTATTTACATTTTGTTAGTCATAAAATTTTCATCTTAAAACAATTACTGCTTTTCTGTTTAGAAGAAAAAACCTGGCTTCAACCTAAAAGTAATTAAAATGTAAAATTATTGTCCCACAAGTTTTTTTTTTCCTGAAAAATGAAAGTTTTTGAACCTATTACCTACAGTAAGTACCTACCTAGGAGTCAAACAAATCAACTGCTGCATTTTCCCCCCCACTACTTTTAATACAGACTGGTTATTAAGCAACATATCCTAATAATATATAATTATGGCTAAAACAATAATCGGAATAATCATGATTAATTGATTATTGATATAATCGTCAAATAATCTAGTAATCAATTATTCGTTAACTGGAGTATTGAGACTCTAAAACAAGCAACCCAGTTAGAGCAGCAATTATACCAAAATTGTAAGTAAACATTTTGCATTTGAGATAAAAAAAAAAAAAAAAAAAACCATTTCCGTCTGTCAATCTGCACTGTCCAGCATATCTCAAGTAGAAAAGTTGTAGTTTCACCTGTTTAATTTGGTAAAAAGTCTTCTTTAAGGATCCTTTTGCTATCAATTTATTAATCGATTAATCCAAAAAATAATCAACAGATGAATCTATTTGCAAAATAATATTTAGCTGCAGCTTTTATATAATGATAAACAATAAAGAAAAAAAGTCAGACATCAAAGTCCTGTAGCATATAGTAGTCATAGTGGAATAAAAACACAAATTCATCCATCCATCCATCCATCCATCCATCCATCCATCCATCCATCTTCTTTACACGCTTGTCCCAAGTGGGGGCGCGAGGGGTGCTGGTGACACAAATTCATTATTAAATAAAAACAGTATTTCAGAAAAGAGATTAAACTGCAAAAATAAGAGTATGTTCTACAAAATATTCCTATAACTAATGTGTTGATTGCTGACTGTAGTATTGTTTTGTTTTTAAAATCTCTGGATTACCATAGAAGTACACTGATTTAAATAAAACCTTCAGCAAACCTTACCCAGTTGTAACTGTCTACATTACATGCTAGACCATATAAAACCATCTAAGGCCACTTTCATTGTCCAACATACACTGGCATCTGACATTTGTATTCAATACCTAAGCGTGTAAAACAGGCTTCATGTCTATACTTATTGTGCATTGCTGATTTGTTTTCTGCTCATCTGTCTGTCTTCATTAAATTCATCACAATAGGCTCAATAAAACACAAGCAGGGAGAAGACACATCCATCCCCCGAAGCTTTAGTTTACCTGTCACAAGACATCACTCCTGAGCCCTTTTAAATACCATTGTTAAATACCTGTAAGCTGCTGGGAAATCCATGAGATGATGCTTACGTTATCTGCAACACAAAGTGTTAAAAGCCTTTAAAGCCCCTTCCTTGGCAAACTGCTTAGTCAGCTGCCAGGCTAATCCTTGATGGCAAATGCAAGAGTGGATTTTTATTTACACCACTTGTTCGGACTTTCCTAGAACATTGCTTGTAAATTTGCAATCTAATTCCAGCTTTAAGCATGGTTGGAAAATAGGCCATCGGTTTCCATTACATAAAAATAAACCAGTTTATATGGTAATGCCATGAAGTCATCTACAGAAATTATAAAATAAACATCTACCAAATCTATTTGGTTTAAAAAGTGATTAGGAACCTACAGTCATAGAAAATGAATACAAAGTAGCAGCAACAACTTTCTTAACTGTTAGTCCCTAAACTTTGGCTCCCTAAATGGGATTATTTTCACAGTACTCAAGTGTAGGCTAGCAGAATTTTTAGGAGCAAGGATACCCTTCTGTCATTGGAAAAAGCTAAGCTGCCTACCAGGATTGCCCGCTAGATGTGGACCTATGAAAATGCAGGGATTAAGAGTAAGCCGACTGCACACAGATGGACAGTATAGCCCTAATCCAGGCAAAGAAGCTGGTTGATGCAGCAAGGTGTAGAATTCCAACAGTGCGCAGCTGCTGCTCTGACAAAACTCTGCACCCAAACCTGTTGACACATCCCTCTTGAACTTTACCTCACACTAGGTTCATTTATTTATTTAGGTGCTCTGGCCACTCATGTCTCCTTATACATCTCAGATTCATCTAAACTGTATCTATAAGAAGGTTTTACCTATGAAGAAAATAGCATTAAGAAAACATCCAAACTTATAATGAAAGGCCAAACTGAAAACATGAAAATATATTGAATTTGGAGTTCCTGACTACTTCAGGTTTAAATTAATAATAATATGTTTTGGAGTTAGCACATTTATTTGTTTTTTTTTTTTTTTCATTACAAATGTATTTAGTATAAACACATTAAAATGGCTGGGATGTTGCATCCGTTTAATGGAGTCACAAGGTTTAAAAGGTTTTCAAAAAAGGAAACATTTATTGACGGCGTCATGTCAGTCCTCCATTCAGATCTGCCACAAGCTGCTAGAAATTGATTTGACCTTGGCATATCATTCCTTCCTTGTATTAAATAAAAAGGTTGCTTCACAAGGCTATGTTATATTAGCAGAAAATTCTAGATTCAGAAATATTCCAGGTGTGTTAACTATATCTTCAATAACAATACCATATGGTATAACAGACAGACAAAATATTATTCTTCCACTATTAATTTTCTAATGACTGCCGTTTTTTCAGTAAGGTAACATAAGACTTAGTTAATTTTTTTTTAAATGTAACTGTTTGCAAATAAAAGGTCATAGAAAAGCAAAAGCTTCTACAGGTTATATTTTGGGTATACCTGTTCTGAAGCAAAACCATAACAGTGAGCTCTACTTAAGCACTTCATTGAGTTAATAATCAAAACATGCTGATATGCCCTCAACAGATATAGATTATAGCAACAACCTAATAAATCTGGAGACTAAAATGTTGCATGATGATCCTTTTTATAGATTTTACAATAATATGTAGCTGTTGGGGCACACTTCAAAAACTAAAGTATAATTTGTAACACTCCCTTATGTTTCAAATTGTATAACAAAGAGCCCAGGAGAAAAATAATGCAATCTTGCACCTACTGAAAATATACAGACTTTTACCAATTGCAACACATCTGGAAAATTAAGCTGCAGAAACTGGGCTCTCCTGTCTTGAGAGGCTCTTTTTTATCTACATAGGCTGTGAGAGATGCAATGCAGGCCCATCTTTCACACACATAAATCCACGCCCAAATGCAGTGAAATTTCTGCTTGGTATGTCCTCTGATGTCTCACACCCCTGCGATTAGCTCTGAGATTCAGGATTGGGGACAAGCTGCTAACTGAGGCTCTCAGGGCTGTGATGGTAAGACATGTACTTTACTCTGAACACAGTGGGAAATGCCAACCCTTAGAGCTACAATGACCATGAATAAAAAGCTATAGCAGATCTTTTCCAATAAGCGTAGGAGAGACAGTAACTGCTGAAGGTCAAAGGGCTTGAGAGTTTTGGTTCTGTGGGCTTTGTTTAAAGCAGAAGATTGCAAAGCTATTGCTAACAAGACCCCAGGAGGTGCTTTTAGAAAGTCTGTAATAAGGCAAGAGAAAGTTTTATTTATTTTTTCTTGACAGTCAGCATCCTCAGTCATGACAGCTTACAGTATTAAACCTTGGCAACGCAAACCTTGTTTGGCTGAAAACACAAATGGCACCAAAAGGACTCCAAACCTCAATAACTAACGAACTTGGTGTAGACGTTATTCTGGTGTGTTAAGGGAGTAAAAGCAAAGATCAGATTCAACTGCACAATTTTTCAACGAGTACTCCATCTTAACTGCTTAGTAATTACGAACATAATGATTGTTAAACAATCTTGATTAATAATCATTTGATATGAACAACCATGTTTTTTGTTTTTTAAGGCCAGTTTATATTGATTATTCTGACATTAGTCTACGCAATCCTGGATATTTAATGCCAATATATCAGGGACGATTCTTGGAGCCAATATTGTTTTTCTCACCCAATTAATTGATCAAAATGACACAATGAAAACAAATGTTACATTTGTATCAATTTGAAAAAAGGAAGAAAAGTTTGACAATTTAAACAAAATATGTAACAATTTATAGCAAATGTAGCGGAGTGGTGATGCATACGTCTAAAGTGATCTCAAGGCATGGCTGCTGAATGCACTTATGAATCAGCCAATGCATGTATGTATAAACTGATAACGAAAGAAAAGAAAATGTGTAAAAATATCAGACAAAAGTATCATCTGGCCGATTAAATATATGGGTCGTTCCCTAGTAACAATGGGTGTTATGATTGCTGCAAAATATTAAACAATTATATGATGATGTGCTGAATGACAAACACAATTTCTAAATAATCCTGATTAACTCTTAAAAAACATAACTTTTTATGTTTTTTTAAGAATCCAAAAAAAAGAAACCAAACTGCTTTTTCATAATTAATTTAGGACTAAAACTTATGTAAATAAAAGTTCTTTCACTGAGTATAATAATTAGGTACACAGATTTTTCTCTTTTTCTTTTGGAAGGGGTGCTTTCTTGCCTTTCGGAATAAAAAGTGACTGTCTTCTATTTGTCTGCAGGATACAGCTCTAATAGTACTGACTACACCACACTAGTTCCTCAATTAGGGGGAGTCAACATTGAAATATGCCTCAGTTTTATAATGAATAATTAAAGTTATATCTTATCAGCTGCTTGGTTGTGTGATGGGCACAGTGTGAAAAGGCTCAGGGCCATAGAGATTGTAATTGTGAGTGGCATTTAAAGACTTCCCTCATGGTGTGGTGGAGAAAATGTCCACTTTGCTTAGCTCAGTGTTGGGCTCAAAAGAAAGCCTTTTAAGAGGGAAATGGGTTGTAATTAGTTCATAAAGAGTCAACCCTGATGCAGAAAATACCACATCCCAGTGCACTCTGATCACTGACTGGAGGATACTGCTGTTAACATAGTAGAGAAGAGATTAGGGCCAAGGGAGATCTGTCAATGACAAGTAGCTTGCAACCTTTAGTAATGCTAGGCAGGCTTTATCAAGGGTAAACATACAAGGTTTAAATCATTTTACACAATAATGTAACACAATTGACGTGAAATGAAAAATTAATATACTTCAAATACATCACTTTACATATTTTTCTTTTTAGCTCAGACATGTACCCAGAAAAAAAATCTAAGTCTGTATGATCAGATTTGAATTAATATAGGTCACCAGAGTAATTATAAGGTAATGGACAATGGAAGGTGTTTACATAACAGACATCATATTAATGGTTTTCAGTATGATCAAAAAGTCTCATTGGGAGAAACCTTTAAATGTTGTAATGAACACACAACTCAAATGTTTTATCAGGTTGTATTCTACTTTCATCCATGACGTTTTTTTCTCAGTTAGCTCTGTTTTATGTCAGTGAGGCCTTCAACAGGCTAAACCAATGGAAGCACTAAAAGTGTAAGAAGGTAACTGTAAGACACAATGAGATTTGGGTATATTAAAGGTTAAAAATACGCGGAAGAAATATGTGCAATAGTAATAGGTGGGCTGTGCCTTCGGCAGTGGCCACCTAATTAGACATTTCTCATGTGTGTAGTTTCTGTTAAAAGAAAATTTAATTTTTTTTCTTTTTACAATTTTTTTTTTCTTTTTAGGCTCTAATGGCCTTTATATTTATATTTTTAAAAATATGCAGACAGGTAAGTGGGTTACAAAAGAGTGGAGGAAAAATTTGGCAAAGGTCAGCCGGACAGGGGTTTGAAACCGCGACAGCCGGTATATCAGTTAACTCTGAATTCAGAATGATCTCTTCTTTGCTCTAAAATCTTAGTAAAATTCAGTAATACATCTAATTCACTCTTACTTCTTCTTTTAATCTGGATAATTATGTAAGACTAATGACAGGACGGCTTGAAACAAATATTTAGAATGCTATTAAAGCATCAACTCTCACCTTAAGATGAGAGTAATTTGTTTGACATTGTTGTTAAAGACCTTCACTGGGAGTTATTGCAGCTTCTGACACAAATTCAGGGCAGGACAGTTTTCTTGAGAGGTCTCTAACAACTATTTTGTAATTGGTCTTATCTGTTGGGCTCAGATGGAAACGAAACTCTCCAATGGTTTTTCTAAAATAAAAAAGGAAAGAAAAAAATATTAAACTTCCACAGGTGCAGCTAAATATAGATAAATGACCTTTTCCCTTTTTGTTTTAGACAGCTGTGTGGAAAAAAAAAAGGTAAGATCTCTAGATGGTTCGACGGGTATCATTGAGTCACTCTCCTCTTTAGACGGCAGGGTTTTTGGTTCTCGAGTGTGCACATGAGTGCTGACCCCGACTTTCATCCGTTGGCTTTCAGAGCTAATGAGAGTAGACGGAGGACATTTTAAATTCATAAAGCTATGCTCCGGCTCGAGCTATCACAGACTCAGGATCCATGTTCTCACTAGAAATAATCAGCCAATTGTTAATGCAAAGAAAATGGTGCCTGTTGAGTCATAAAAGGTAGAGTGGATGGACAGGGACTAGTTTATTTATACAATTTCTTCTAATAAAAACATATTTTTGTGATAGCAAGTTCTGACATGTGAGGTGACGGTGCAACTTTAGAGCCAATGTTAGACAATTCTTCTGAGTAGCATAATATGTTTGCAAAGTTCATGCGGCTTATATATACATGCAAAAACAAGAACTATCCTTTTAATTTTCACACCTCTATAATCACTGAAGTGTTAAATATGACTGGCTGGTCCCACTGTTGCTCTAGTGTAGAGATAGGGGCATTTAATCCATGTCCATTGAGAGATAGCCCAGAAAGATGAAGCCTCAATTAGCAAGATAAACCCCCACATAATGACATGCAGACAGCCTAGGAAATTGGGTCTAGGCAGAAACAAAAGAGAGGAAGACCAACAAAAACTGTCATTTATAAAATGGACAGGATTTTCTTGGAGGAATTTTAAAGTAAAGCATGTTGAGTGGATTGAGAAAGGAAGCAGATGACTCCCACAGTTTTTGCAGAGAAGCATTGTCTCGCTATCTAAGCAATCCACCTGCTCCAAATTCTCTCGTAAGAAGCTTAGAGAAAAATGCTGACCTTCATTTAATCAAAGATTATACAGAGGAAAACAACAACAGTTTTGGAGTGCTTAAACATCAAAACTCAAGGGAGTTATAGGCAATTAAATGCAAAATTACTTGTCTAAGCTGTCCTTGTATCATCCCATCCCCTATCTTTTGACTACCTCCAGTAGAAGAGGGGATCATGAAAATAGTAAGCAGGAGAGATATTTAGCTGTGCGGTTCAGATATTCATAGTGGTACTAAAGGGCTGAGGACAGGCTTTTGAAAACAATTACAGTTTACGTGCTAGGTGAGAATCAATAATTAAATGAAGCTGTTAAGCAATATCAGACAGCTTTAAGGAATAATTTGGAATTTTATGAACTTCCTTTATTTAACTATACAATTATTTTTCAGCCTATCAGAATCTGAAAGGAACCCTTTTTCTTTTTAGCAGACTAAGCTAATTGCTTATCAGAACTCAGGGAAAATCCAAGCAATAAACAGATTTTTTTTTACAGTTTAGTGGAACGTGTACACAACATGACTTGTATCTTTTCCAGAAAACTAAAATGGCTTATAATTAGGTATTTGTGATCAACTAGTATGGCAAAAATTAACTCAACAGAAAAGAAATCTCAACAATAGGATGACTTTATTGCTTTCCTTTAAACCAATTTGGAGGCAGCAAGAAAGTTTCGAAACCACTGACTATATAAATTAAAACAACTGTTTCTAGAACAGTGGGCCACGAATTGTAGTTCTGGTAAAGACTGCAGGACACACTTGTCTGACATCTGGGGATGAAGTATGAAGCAAAAATGTTAATTAATGTGAGGAAAATGTCTTTTTTTTAACAGTCTGTGTTAAAATTGTGGGATTATTCAACTTTACATTCTACCTTTAAATCAAGTAGCAGGGACAGTGGGACATTTCTGATATAGAGCATATGAGACATATCAAGAATTCTGGTTTGAATTTGCTTTTTATTTTAAAACCTACATTACACTCATCTTTAATTGATTTTAACAGGGAAAATACAACACTGGGGATATCTTTTTATTAGCAAATACTAGTTATGTCTTTCTTTAAAGTTATTCCCTGAGTTTGACATTTTTTTTCTCTCTCTCTTTTTGTCTGACTTTCACGCATTTACTCACCTTTAGAACTTTTACCCAACACCATACTTTTTAGTCCCCTGCTGAATCAGTTGTGAAGGGTTAAATTGCCTGACCTCTCCTCTCACCTCTCACTGGCCTTCCACAGACCTGACCTCTTTCCCCTCCCCATTCCCAAAGGTTCACAAACTACTTTGCACTTCAGTGGTGGAGCGTCACACGCCAGCACTCTACAAGGTCAAATGCCATTTCATTTTCCTCATCTTTGATGGCTGCACAGCTCTTTCATCAGCCTCACCCTCTGAGTCAACCACATGGTACATTCGTCACTCACCACCAGTTAAACTGCCCTCCTCAACCCCCCTCAGATTTAGAGGACATGATGGAGCATCACTGTGAGGAAATCAGACTTTTTAGAGATGATTGAAAATATCAGCCTTTTACCTATAAAACAGGATTTACCAAAACTATTTTTGGTTTTCCTGCATGTGAAAAAAATTACGACTAATAAAAGTTCTATCCTGGACCAATAAAGTCCTTCTTTCTTATATTACAATTGAGGGTTTTTTCAAAAACCCTAAGCTTCTAAGAGAGTGCAAATGCCCTAGTAAGAGATTTGCATAGTATAATACCCTAGAGCTAAAACACTGTGGTTTCATGGTTTTTACACAAAAACTGCACATAATAATTAAGAAAAACTTCCAATAATTAACTTAAGATGCACAAGTTAGCCAGAGCGCGGAATTGCCATATTAATAAAAAACAATGAATTAAATGCATTAAAACTAATAACTCACACCTTTTTCAATGTACCAACCGTCAATACATATTTTGATTCCCTTTCTGTTTTAATTAAATAAAAAAATAAACACTGAAAGGTTAGTGAGATGTGTTGATGTATCATTCAATGTGGTAATTGGTCGTTTTGTGAACCAAGGCAGGCTAGCCAATGAAATAGCAGCTGTGATTACTTTAACTGTTTTCAGTGTACTCTGGGACCAGAAGTGCCGTGCAAAAGATATACAGAGAGAATAAATTGGTTAGGGTCTCTGGAGTTTTTGCTGTTTTTCTCGTGTGAGCGAGCTTCCTGTCAAATGTAGGATCTTTTCTGGGGGCTCGGCTGATCCAAGTTGGTTCACCCCTAAAACCAACCAGAAAATTTAACAGACTTTCTGCAGTTCTCCACTTCCAGATCCTTGTTGCTTTTAAAATGTTAGAACTGACTGATTCTGCATGTGGGTCAAAAAAAAAAAAAAACTTAAAATGACAAAAGTAAAGAGAAAATAAAAAAGTATTTAAAAATGCGAGATGAACGAAAAAGAAAACGAATTGGAATAAGAAATTACCTTTTTAAATGTGTGATTAGGAAAGGTGTTTATTATCAGATTTATGAATTGTGTTGTTTTTAAATTAGCATAGATTTAAATCTCCATTTAGAAATAGGATTTCCAAACTTTTCAAACAGCAGTATATATTTCTCAAACGATCAATACAATTTTTAATTCTTAATTATAAGATTTAAATGTTAAATTAAAAAATATATTTTTTTTTCCTTTTCTGTGACTCTCCTTGTCCTCCATAGCTCTTTAGTTCCTTTATCTAAGATTATGATCTATTGATTTGTGTCTAGGCTGACTGGATAGCATAGTAACAAAAGTTTTTCAATAATCTGACAAGACATCATGCAGTATAAGCATAAAATTACACTTTGGATTTTGTGTAGCAACTAAATAGATTGAAAAAGGGTTATTAATATGGGAGTTAGAAGGATGCGTTTCTGAAATTTTTAATAGAAGTCTAATTGTGTCTAATGTTATTTGAAATATTGCACCTTTTTTATGTCTAGCAAACAAGCATATCATTATGCAACACAGTCCAGACAATAACCTTAAACCTGACCTTTTTTTTCCTCCTAGTACATTCCTTTTCCGCACCGAACAATATTAGTTGTGCCTAGTTACGATCCTCTTTTTTTATTCTCCCTCCCTTTTTCTCTTTATTTCAGTTCCTCTATATCTTTACTGTGTTGACAGTTAGTGGATAAAAGAAAGGCTGGATAATAAAAGATTAAAAATAATAAAAAAAAGACTAGATAGGTGGATAGAAGGAATTAGCTTTTAGGAAAGTTAGAATAAGGGGAGGAGAGAGGGAATGTGGATGAAGGGAGTGCACTATAGAAATGGGTAAAGATAGCTTTTAGGGAACTAAAAGCTTCTTCCCCTTTTACCTCAATGCAAGGCTTCTGTTGTGCAGAATCACATGATAAATGGGAGCTGACTTTCAATGGATGAAAAGCAACTCGTCTGATCTAACAAAAATGGAAGGGATAATGGACTTGAAGCATGTTAAAATGTTTGAATTATGTTAAAACACTTTAATCCAACTATCATGGCGGATCGCCATTCTATTGTTTTGTCAGCAATAAACAATGGGGGCCCAGGTCAATACTGAATCGTAATTGGATTACTGGCTTTTAGTATAACTTTTTAATGGCCATGAAACAGCACCAAAATTATTTAATGATTATCCTCAAAACTCTACTGGAAACTTGGCAAAATTTGACTACAAGTTGGATTGCATATTAGATAAACCAAACATTTCTCATTAAGAGTGTAAAAAAGGCTGCTTGGCACAAGATCTCATGATAATAAAATGATACCAATATTTTTCAGATGAATAATTCCTGGTTCATAGAGGCCTTTACATGTTGCAACCAAATGTGGCTTCATGGTCTAAGGCTACTTCCATACAAAGTGGAATGGGTTATCTGCACAGATCTGCCCACATGGGCAAACACTGCAGTTGTGGTTGATTTGCAGATTTGTTAACAAGATGCAGTTGCCCCAGGGGGGAGCTTCAAACTTCTCTAACCTGGGAACAGCGATCAAATGTGGTCATTTTAATGGGTGCTTTATCTGGATGCACCCTGTCTATTTTGACCCAGAAGTTTGCTCTACATACCCAAACCAGGCTTTATGTATCTGGATGAAGTCTAATCTTTTACTACAAGCTCAAGAATATGAAGATTAATGTTTTTCTCTGGGCACTCTGTATGCATGTTTGAGAAAAAATTAACTGGTTATTTATTATGTAATTACAATAAACAATTTGACATTTGCTCTGTAGCATCCTATAGGCACCAGTAAATTAACTGATTTGTCTTAAACCAGATCATGGAAAATAGGGTTGTCATGATGTGATGACACATGCTGCAGTGTCTTAAAGGGAATGGAAACACCAGACAACAGCGCACACTGTCAAAACTGCAGAATTAAGTTTATTTCGTTTAACGACCTGAGAAAATCGTCATCGGCTATCGTGATAGCCTCATATGCTTAAATGCTCTATTGTATAAAGAAGTTTTCAAAGACGAAATTCTTAGGGAAAGTGGTCCAATTACCTCTGACTTGATTGGCTTAAATGTGTGATTTCAGCTTGACCAATTTCCAAAATATGTTAGTATCCTATCAAGGTGAAGTCAAAAATGTAGAGCCACAGATCACCACCACATCAAATGCTTTTACCGAAAAAGAAAGTCTGACCTTCCAAAACAATCCCTAAAAAAATTGACATTATATTTAATAAAGTTCTTCGTAGAATTTAAATATGAAGCAATGTCAAAAACACGAAATAGTTTATCTGTTGCTGTCACCACTCCTTTAAAGCAATACCGTGTATCTTTTAACCACTCTGAGAGCTAAATCTGTAACTTCTAGGTTTAGCTCCTTGAAATTAACTGGCACCCCGCATCGTACATATAAAAAAATAAAAAATAAACTCCCACCATGGTTTGGAATTTGATAACAGACCAGTTTGAACCACCAGATAAATAAGTTATGGATTTTGTTAAGGTAAAACCACTCTTACCTCTCTGGAATAAATCTTACATAAAAAATATGTCTGATCAGGTAATTGTCATTTATTTTGATGCCTAACAACTAACCACTATTATAGTAACTTGAGTTAGCTCTAATATTTAAGGGGATATTTAGGTCAGATGACTCGTTCGGCAATAGATCTGACCCTCTCGCATTACTTTGGTTTCAAACGCTATAAATTGACCCCAAAAAATCTTTTGGGGTCAAATCTCTTGAATGAAGCTATGACTTAGGTCAAAAGTTTAGTGTTGCTTTAAAGCTTTCAACATATATTTGAAAAAAAAAAAAGATGGGATTAGTTTACTTCTTTTTTTCATATTAGAACCTTATTGGACTATCATGAAGTTTCACTATATGTTACAGCGACTAAGGTGTTACAGTCTGGTTACAGTTTATTCAAAGTATATTTTGAAATGTGCCAAACACATAGTCCATATAAAGTAATACTCTTGTACAAGTTCCACTGGTGAAACTTCTGACAACTGTAGTGTTTGTTATACATAGAAGAATATAACGACATATGCAAATAAACCATACAACAGTTGATTAAGAAGAAATATCAGCTGGGGGAAAAAAATGTATCCAAGTCAATCTAGCTAAATCAATCTAGCTTATAAGCTATAATTATTGGTATTCTACTGTATGTATTCAACCACTGAAAAAAAACATTTAAAAAAAGGATACCAGAAGTGTAAAAACTATCTGCAAGTGTATGAGCCATATTGTATTTTAAGGTTGGATTTCTAACTTCGACATTCACCTTTAAACCCTCAGTCTGATATTTAAAAAAAAAAATCAGATTGAAAAGTGGAAAAAAAATCTAAACTTTATACATTAGCCAAGTGGGGGAATTTTTCAACTCTATTTTGTCCTTTAAAAAAGAAAGTCAAAATAATTAAGTTGTATTAAGAGTTGTGACACTTTATCAAAACCTACTGAAGTAAAATGGCATTCTTAGATTTCTCCAAAGTGCTGCTAAATTTTCATCTCATCAAATTTTCAGGAAGCGAATATCATGCATCATCTTATGTTGAATATATCATCGCCTCCCTGCTATTCATATAGCAAAGTACTTTTTAATTATTAATGCTTTCAGTGACAGAAACTCACCCAAAGTATATTTTGTGAAAAATGCAATTTCACCTCTAGAAGGAGCCCCTAGATAGCTGACTAGACAGAGGCAATGGAGTCGAGACCACTTGCAATGCTCCGAAACACTGAACTCGGTAAATCTCTGAGAGGTATTTTAACTGCCATTACAACAGCAGGGTGGTTCTCGTATTGAATTCTTTCTCCCACTTATGGAAAAAAAATCATATGCTCTGTTCAAAAGAGGGTGCGTAAATTGAGCTGCTCTTGTCCCACAATTGTGTTTCTAATCACTACTGAATGGATCGGTTTGACATCACACTTTCAGCAAAAAATATGCAGCCAAACCATTGTTACTGTAGTGCAATTTATGAAATCTCTTCCTGGAAATGCAAAAATGTAATGAAGCATTAGCAATTGTAATTTTAAAATGAAAAGAAAAAGGGATCTGAGTGACTGAGAATAACTTTAGTTATGCTGACATACTGTACCACATGTACAACATATGGCTGCAAGCTGTAGAAGATTAAAAGTACAGAATGTGTTTTACCCTGGCAGGGCTAACTTGGGTGAATTCCACTGAAGTTCTCAAACTCCAGGCCTCGTTTCCAAGCTGCCAGTCAAATGCCTTCTAGTGCCTCAGTCTGAATGATTTACAGCCCCCTAGCAGATTATCAGGGTAACATTAACTCAGTCATTGGAAAGATGGACAAGTGAGTCTTCCTAGAAACAGAGATGCCAGAGTAGATACTTGTTAGTCCCTATGCTGTGAATACTAACACTTATAACATATGGACAACCCTAGGCCTGTCAGCTTGTCCTGTACCTTTTATACTTAACAGATCTTCTAAAGATCTTTAAATTGATTAAGTAAAATTTCTCATTCAGTTAAGTTCAACCAGCTGAAAATATGAGGTGCTTGAATACTTGCAAACAAAAAAGACCTGTCAAGATCTGGTGGAGCTTTTACAGTATATAGAACTAAATTTCTATGGTTAGTGGGAGCCCTTGTCATCTTTTGATTGGTACTTGGGTTTCACATTGGGGAGGTAATAAAGGTTCAGTATCTGGACGACAGGAGAGGTTTTGACATGTGAACCGTGTAACATGTGGATCAAAGAAACAGCCTTCCAGTTGAAGGACGCCCACTCTATCTACTGACCTACAACCCTTCCACGCAGCATATCTGGAGTGATAAATTTGTCGCTGCAGTAGAATTAGTTAATGTCCAAGTGTGCAGGCATGGCACTGGCGCAAAGCTGACAGGAAGAGTCTGTTTCTGTCTCTTTTCACTAATCAACACTTACCAGAAATGCTTTACTTTGTGATTGCACATGTTGACAGGTTCGCTACACATAGTACTTTGTCTAATCTGCTTCTTTTTGTCATTTATTGCTGTATCTAATATAAGAAGCCCAATGTTTCTCACAAAAAGAGCCCATATGCCATAGGAGCTTTGTAGGTGGAACAACAGCTGTTGTTAAAGTCTATGAGCTTTGTTGCTATGTGAAACAGGACACAAGCATCTGCTGTCTCAACCAAAATTACTGAGGTTAGAAGACAAAAGTCTGCTTTTAAGCAGTCTGTGGGATTTAAATCACAGTGGGATTTCATTAATAATGACATACATTTTTAAAATAAGAGGATATAGAGAATAGCCATCATAAATGTCAGTGATTCACAAAAAAACAATTGCAGCCTTTCTATATCTTTGATACGTAAAGAAAAATTATAGCCACGCAACAGTAAACCATCTAATGCCACCACCTGCACCCGAAACTACTGTTATGGTTTACAACAGTTTCTGTAAAGCAAACATCATTCTGACAGCGATATAACTTTCCTTTAGCCTGCCAGCTGTATCAACTTGTATCATCAATTATGCCTTGTCACTCTGCTGTAATTTCACCAAAAGTCAAGTAAATATCTAACTTTTCAGTCTGGCTGTCATGCCTTTGAAAACACCAAAGATTGTAGCCGTGATTTTTTTAGGCCTTGAATTTATTTTTAAATACTCCAGAAAAAAAGGAAGATTCAGATGAAGCCTCTAGATGCGTTTGCATTATAACTTAGGTAGGAATAACTGAAATCTGAATGGACATCTGCCTGAAGGGTAACTCCTTATTTTACCTTAGTGTTTTTCATTTATTTATTAAAGGTAATACATTACAAAAAATTACATCAGATTTAAATCTGTCAGTATAAGAACTGTCTAGATGTAAACTATCATTTTAGGTATGTCTTAGCTTTAGCTAGAAGTCCAGCTCCTGATTATGTCAAGTAAGCTTTCATTGTTGATGTAAAACGCTGCTGTCACAGTCTGAATTGGTATAAATAACTTATGCTAATGTATTTGACATTAAAGGATTAAGGGAAATTAAATTTTAATTAAATAATTGATTTCTGATGGCACAATGATCGGCACCCTGATGGTACCAAAGGCCACGTGAAGGGCAAATCAGGAGCAGGGTTGTCTTCAATCACAGCACTAGATTATTAGCATATCATGATAATCCCAAGAGAAGAAGGAATTTTGTTAAGAATTTAACAGGAACTTCTTGACTCGATTGGCTTCACCAACGCAAGACCACCAACACAGTAATGCAAACTCTCATATTTTAATGAATATATCTAGAATTTGATTAATATAATTCAGCAATATCCCAAATATAATTTTATTATTTATATCATATAAATATAATACAACCAAACAGAGTGGCATGCTGTAGTAAATGTAGAGTCACTTTCATTTATAACAAGAAGTAATAATAGGATAGTTCAGGTTGCATTAAGTAATGCATCCATTTTTATGTTTGCAGATGTGAAAGAAGAGAATTCAACTTTATTTTTATTACACTGTCCCAAGAACAAAGCAACGAAATGTAGTTTGCATTTATCCAGAAGTGCTGTACAGGATATAAATATTTATTTACATGTACACAGACACTATATATGGACTATAAATTGTATACATAAGCAGAGAGTAATTGTAAGAGGCTATAAAATAAATATTATAACTATATACAGATTATACAGTAAAGTTAGGATATGGATTATATAAATATATTAGTGGGGTTATAATAAAGGAAAAGCAAGGAAGTTGTGAACCTGCCTGCAAAGAATTTTTATTTTAAAACAATCACAGCTGTTCCTCCTCCTCTAATGCCATTGACATCCACCAAGGACAACGTCAAACAAGAGCTCTCTTCTCCCTTGAATCAAACGACCACAGTGATCTCATTGATGGGCATTTCATGCAGATGCAATCCAGCCTCAGGCATTGCCAAACCAAGACACTGGCATCAAGCGGAATGGCATCTGACTCCTTTTAAAAACAACATAATTGGCGTCCCAAGTGAGAACTCACAGCTCTGTGTCACCGTAACATCATGTAGGTAGAGTGGTCTCACAACTGGGAGCTAATAAACACCTTGTAGCTGCAGTAGGTGTCAGCTTTGCACCCCAGATGAGAGTGTCTCCAGGAGACATGAGAACATGTCATAAGCAGGCATTAGCCCACTCGCTAATAACACTGCTGGTCATTTTGTGTGGCGGTGAGAAACGGAGAGGCTGTGATCAGTCACCCAGCTCTAACGTTACCGTCCACACCACCACCACCCACTCTGTCTCGCCTGCTCCGGTCTGCTGTCAAATCTACGCTCAAGCTGATTTCTTCCATGAATTATTAATGCAGCGCGCACTCAGAAGCTGCTCTCATTGTTTTCCTTCTCCGTTCTGTCTGTATATGATTTGATTGCTAATACACTTATATCTAAGCATACCTCCCTGAAACGTGTTAAGGCGCATGATTTTCCTGTGATATCTGACGCTCTGCATTAAACCAGCCACTATGTGGAGGTTCGGGTTATTGAGAGCATTGATCAACGGGCCGTAATTCAATCTGGGATGTCCACAGCAGGGTAATGCTGTAGGATAAGTCAGCCCTTTGCAATATGCCACCACCTACTGCGGGGCAAAAAGGTGAATCCTATTGATGGCACTAGATAGCCAAGGTCAGCTGCTGCACATTAATTAGATGAAGGCACCCAGTGGGCCGATCACATCGCACAGCGGAGAAATCCAAAGGAAAACTTAAAACCAGGTGACATGAACCGACCAGCAGCAGATTAAAGAAAACAATCAGCTTGATGGGGTGATGTGAAAGCCGGTAAACACAAACACAGCATAAAACAGTCACTTTTATAGGCCTCATGGAGGGAAAGAAAAGGAGTACGCCACACCCTTGCCCCTGTCTCCATGTGATACCTCAAAGTGTATCATCTATCTATTATATTGGATTGTGGGTTGTGATAAAACTAGAGAGGCTGCTGCTGCTCCTCTATCCTCTCCCTCCAGTTATTTATAACATATAAAGCTACAGCACTTTATGAATAACCGCAGGCACAGCCTGACACAGCCTTTAATACTGAGCTGCACAGGGTTTTGTGTGCATAGTATACTTTTCTCTTTTAAATGTAATATACACTCATAAGGGGAAGACTGAAATATTAGAAAATCAGAATCCACTGTATTACATATATGTATATGTGTATGTATGTCTATCCAAGCAATGCTGCCTTGAATACCAAACAACAGATACACAAGTGCACAAGTTTCTTCCTGTGTCCCATATTGTCGCAGCTAGAGCTATATATAGACCCCTGCTGACTGTCATTCCGTTCAAAACAAAGAGTCCCAAGTTAATTCTGTGGAGAGGGAAATATCTGCAGAATCCAGATTGGGTTTTTTTTTTTCCCCTTCCCAGCTGCTCGTTATAACAGAAACGCATCGATTGCAGATGGATAAGAAGAAAACATGCATTCAGGGATGGATCACGACTTGCACACAAGGAGAAATGTTATCTCAGCAGAAACAAAGGTGTTGGCAAATAAGGGCTAGATTAAGGTAACGCATTGCAATTGTAACTCTCCAGCATTTCCCCCCACCAACCCACCCACAGACAAACACAAACACACACCATCACACACAGGTTCTCCATTCTGCTTCCCTCACAGACTCTCAGCCAGTCTAAATCGCGGGACAATTAAATTTGATGAATGCTTTAAGCTTTCACCTTACACACAAGGGCACTATGTGCCTGGAAAAACAATAATAAAGAAAAAATAATAAATTATGCACTGATCATAAGTAAAAAATGGATTTAAAATCAGTGTGGTTTAATGTTTAAACCTACAGAGGACGCACCTAAGCTCAAGTCCTTATTTTCTGTGGTCTATTTTCTACAGGAGAGCTTCTGTCCTGACCAACACAGGTTTAGTAAAAATCTTTAGAATATATGTTTGTCTTCCAATCTTACATTGCAGCGAGATCTGAGTTTTTTTTCTCTCCAATTCAGGAATATTTTCTTTAAATAGATTTGGCACCATTATACAGCCATACCTATGTCTTGGCTGCGCGCCACATTAAGCCGCATTGACAAAAACGCAAATCCCCCAAAAAAGCTAATCCATGGAAACGTTCTTATTAATAGAAATAGCATTAAGCCTTCCAAAATGCATTTTTTATTTTTTTTTTTTTTTGATATCATCTTTACAGATACTCACCTGCGACAGCACTCACAGCTTCCAAGCATGCTTTCGCATCTCTTCGCGACGGCAACTCCCAGCCAGCCACCAGCGCTCAAATTGAGACGCACTATCTCAAGTCCATCCCCCGCCTTTAAAAGACGGCTTTCATAAAACAAACTGAGAGGAAGCGCTGACCGCCTGATTTCAAACGAATTTCTCCACAGCGACCGCAGCTCTAATGTACGTTTCAGTTGAAAAAAAGCATTCCCCCCCAAAAATAAATAAACCGCTCCTAGTGAGGCAGTGATGCTGATGGGACTCCCTCCTCTGACCGCCCCGAACAAGTCCGAAAGGATGCTGGTAATAAAAAGGAGGCAGGGATGCAGATGACAGGTTATCGACTCCTACGCGCGGCTCCTCTGTAAGCAGGCTGGCGCGCGGCTCCTGGATGCGGTCCCTCTTCAGCCACTGCGCTCTAAGCAGCACCGTGTTTGCGCGCGTGCGTGATTGTGTGTGTGTCTTTGTGGGACTGACTGTCGTCAGACGCAGAAGCAATCCGCCTTGTTGGAAAGGAGGGTTGGAGATGATCAACGGAACGCATTCTCTGCCCGGGATCCAACTCGGTGTGCGTCCCTCTGCGTGTGTATGTGTGCTGTAAACTGATGGATATGTTTGTGTGGAGTCTGTGTTATTTTCTGCTGTAGTTGTCTCCAGTCCGTTTATTTATTTGTTATGTTGTGTCTGTTTTTTTAAGGCTGTTTCCTGTATTTTTACGCACGTAAAGTGTAATAACGCAAACGATCGTATCTTTTAAAAACACCCACAAACACTGTATTTAAATGAAATGTTAACTGAGATTGAAAGGGGCTGATAGATGGGTCTGTTGGACAGTTGTAGTTCCTAATTCGAAGGCCTGATGGCGCTGTGAGCTTCAGGTACAACCGTCTTCCCTCCTTTCCAAGAGGCGGGCCCTGCGGAATGTTGTCTAACACATATCTGATCCCTTATCTATCCCCCTGCGAGTTTATAAAGGGGGTCTCAGGCACCGTCGGGGCAGAGATTGCAGAAAAGTGTTTAAAGCAAAGAGAGTAAATATTTCACACGGTTAAACTCCTGTTTCTCTCCCCCCGTCTGTAATGTGCTCTGAAGTGAGAGAAGAGCACATCATTGCTCTGTAATTGTCATAATAGGGGACGTTCAATGTCACGGATGGCTCTTAATGCGCAAAATTTGAATTTAAATAAGTTTTAATGTCGTTACACAGGAATCAAATAGTAAAGATTCATTTGCAATTTCTGCTTGGGGTTCTTATTGATTAGAAAAGGTGTTAGGGGGGCAATGAGAAGATTTTTTTTTTGTAGATTTCTTCTGATATGTTAAGATGAGCTGCTGCTCATGGAACTTGAAAAGTTTCAAATTCTGAATCACCAGGCTGATGATGTTGATAAGAGTTATTTCAAATATTTCTGCCCACTGTGCATACGATTCTGCTAATGAACTACTTTAGGGAACTAACAAAATTCTGTAAATGTTTGTAATAATAATAATAAATGTTATGTAAATCCATGTTTTTGTCCTACAATGGGGGAAATTTGCTTTCTGCCTTGTGTGGCGCCCTGGGCTCGAACTCAGAACCTCTGGATTCTGGAAGTGCAATGCCCAAACCGCTAGGCTGCCAAAATATGAGTAAAAGTGCTCTTTTAAGGTATTTTTTTTTATAGCACCATCATGTTTTTTTACAAGTTACAACTTGAATTCTGAAATTAATTACAGGACAATGGAAATTCCTTTTTTACCCTTTTCAAACAGGTTTTATTTTCATTTTATAACTCAAAATAAGCCTTTTTTTTAAAGCAATTTAGCATTATCCTGCCATAATTATCCCATTTGGTTAAATATCCCAGTCATAATGACACATTCAAAAGTTTACAGATGTTTTCCTAAGAATTTGGTCATATTCATTTACACTATTAATTGTGTTAAACATTTTGCATTGGTGCATTCTATTTAGTTCAATTCAGTTTAGTTTTATAGCACCAGATCACAATATATGTCATCTCAAGGCACTTTGCAGGGGCAATTCGATCACATCACACAAGGAGATTGGTTTCCTTTCGAAGAAAACCAGCTGATTGTCTTCTCTGAGTTGCAGAATACACCTTATAGATGAGCTTGAGGCAATTATATTTGTTTCCTTTTTGTCATTGACTCTTCAACAATCCCTTATACCATGCACACATGCAGCGACAGTGGAGAGGAAAACCACCCATTTAGCAGAACCAGGCTCTATGTGAGTGGCCTTCTGTGGAGGTGATTTGAAGGTTCAAAGGGAAGCAGACATGCAAAAAGAAGCAGCTATAAATGAGGTAACACTTAACCAACACCACAGGTGACAGTGTCTAGAAAATAGCAACCAGCAATGGTATCAAGGTGTTACTTTATTGTATCTGTTATACTATATCAGTTGGTTGTGCTGTTTTTTTTTACATCTCTCTTTGCAGGTGATGAAGCAGACTGAAGACATTTTATCATTGTCTCCCTTTCATCTCCTCTTTCTTTCACCCTTTCTGCTTGTTCGACTTTCCCATTGAAGTGTTTATATAATCTGAAATACTCCCTGCATTAATTATAATAAAGCTATTTACGTGCATAAATCAAGTGGAACACTATGGCGAAAGCTGTACTGCTCCACTTGTGAAAGTAAAATCTGTTGGGCTCTTTTTGGAATCAAGACAGTAATTCTTATTGCCACATTGCCAGACAGGACAATGTATTGAAAAAACCCCAAAAACAAATAAGGAAAGGCTACTGGAATATTACACCATGGATGTTTTTGTCTCCCTTGTATCTTAAAACCCGCTTCAAAGACCCTCAGGACATCTGGGATCGTTCAGGCATCACAGCGACATGTGAATGTCATCAGCATCAGTTCACGCATGGCCAAGGCAACCTTGCACCTTTCCACCTCTGACCGTTAAACCAGTCCTTAGGGGAGGAAGGCGTGAGGGCCAATCTGACCATTTTTTTTGTGTGTTTTTTTTCTAGCTCAGCACACTAAAAGATCAAGATCAAAACTTAGCTGCAACAAAATACCACAGACTGCCCATTTAGGCTTCAGCCCAGCTGCCTGTTCCACTTGTGAGCGCAAAATTGAGAATAAATGGTTGAGAGAACCCTTGAATTATTATGTTTGGCAACACGTTTCATCTGAGCATGCATGTCACCCAGCAGCTGCTCAATAATCCCTTTTTATCATCAGTATTTTTGCAGAGCTGGTGAAAATTTGCTTAAAGTGGTGGAAGATGAGAGCACCGTTCAGAGTAGTAAGATTATAGCAGAGAAAATTAGCTTGGGTACGATGCACTTCATGGGAGGCAGAAAAGAGGCTAGGTTCACGGTCTTTATCCCTGCCTGCCTCATTGCCATTCACTCCACCCTGCTAAAAGCTCCAAACAACATCAGAGGTAACAATGGATACCTGTGATGCCAAAGGCTTGAGAGCTTCCCATTAATAATTAATTTTGGTTGTTCCTCAGCTGCAACAAAGATATTTTTTTTGCTGTGTTGGGAGTGACTGTGCTCTGTCACATTGACACTCAATTAACAAAATTAAATGAATGGAGGTCCGAGAGAAAAAAGGCAGACAAAAACTATATAAATGGCTTAAAACTGTATGACCATGACTATTATTAGAACAGTCAGTTCCTCAGATTCCTGGACAGTTACAGAACACATTTTTAGAACTAGTTAAGATTTCCAATTGTAGCATATTATCTTTTTTTTGGTGCACATAACAGTCTGAGGCACATGACAAGATGCACGTGACAGATGACAATAGGGTAGAGTTTGAGAAATCTCTTCACTGAATCCTATGCGATTTCTGCAACTGCCAGAAAGATGGAGAACTATTGTACATATAGGCCTGCATCAGGGAACAACAACAGTGAAAAAAAATGTAAATGAATATGCCATTAGACAATTATTATATGTCTCACTCTATGACTGAAACTTGAAATACATATGCTATTGAAATCAATAAGATATAGACTACATAATTTAATCCATTATTTAAATCTGTTCGATTGACCTAAATTTGAGTTAACTATATATATATATAGTACTGTACATGTTTTATTGGTGCAACCTATGTATTGTACTACACATCATATGTCGAAGTATGAACCTTTAACATGAGCTTCCAAACTCTGTAACGATTAAAAAATGCGGCTAACCATTAAAGATGGTTCCCACTAACATCAAATCAAAGAGGCATTTCTCAGTTTTCTTCTTGACTGAACTTTAATCTTCTGTAGATCAAAGTCTACTTTTTACTCAATACTAAACTGGATAAGGAATCTTAAAAACATAGCTTTCCAAAATATTGCAAAAATCAGAAGTTGTAATCCTTCTTGTAAGATGAATTTATTTGCTATACACCTCATAACTTGTTTAAAGATGATCAACAACAACCTCTAAAGAACCTACAATGAAAGTTCTGTCTGAAAGTATTATTTCAGATTTACCCATAGTAAGCCTTTAATTTATATTATATCTATTTTGGCCTTATTTTTTCTGTGGTGAAAAAAACAAAGCTTATTTAAAAAAATGTATATCCTCTCTAATTGGGTTGAATATAAACAGCAGCAACATTATCTATTCAGTTAATCTCAAAAGACAAATTTATGCTGAGGCAGATTGTGCAACAGGGGAACTACATCTAGCCTTGCTGCTAGGCTATCTTTGTAGCAAGTGAATTATTGGAAAGCGCAATTCTCTTGTGGCTATAAAAAGAATTCTTTTATAACTTCGACTGCACTTCCTTAAAGAAAATCAAACAAGGTGAGTGATGCCTCTTTGTGTTGTGAACCTGTGCTCAATAAATTTGTTCTATTTAAGACTGTTCTGAAAGAGAGGATTTGGAAGAAGGAGTCCTCTTATATCCTTTGGGAAAGAAGACACAAAAGGCAAAAAATATTTTCCCATGCTGAGTAAGCACATGTTGTGGGTAAATGCAGACTTAACAATAGTGCAATATATACAAAATCTACAGTCACAGCAACAATTTATGATGGTCTTATAAAATATTATAGTGGTCTAGAACAAAATTATGTGCTCATCATTTTTTCCATACTTCAGTTCTCCTGGTGAGGAGCAGTTGACAACCTATCATCCTGCAGAAGCAGTCCTGACAGCAGGTAAACCCTGTAATTCCACTCATGCATAAAGGATGTGTTATTCTAAACCCCTCCTGCTTGGTCATGTCAGTGATATGACAGTTTTTCACAAACTGTAAGGTCCTAAAATATCCCTCCCTTGGAAATATCTAAAACGACTGATCCTGGCACAGAAGTATAACAGTGTTAATTTTCTGTGTAGACAGAGGATCCATAATTTATACCATCCGCAGTTCCCAGCTGGTAAAATTGCATAGGTTTTTTAATTGGGTTCAGGTCACATGACCATTACTGTTAGATCATCCTGCATCCTTTTAAAATAGATAGAAAAATATGGAAATTGCAAGAGCCATATTAAAGGCTCCTTTAGATTTATTTCTAATTTAGTACAGTATTTGCAAATGCATTCCCTGCTCTGGTACAGCAAGACCAATCAGTTTTCCTTTCCTTTGCCATTTGGGATCTTCTTAGCACTCATTCCCTAACAGCCACTACCATTTTTTTTACCTATTTAATGCAGCATGCCTATCTTTCTAACCTTTAGACTGACTTTTCTTCGCAAGAAAAGTTAATTATTTCCTGTTTAAAATCTTCAGTGTAAATGTTTTTGGGGTTTTTTTCACCGCTTGTCTGGATACGAGCAAATTATCTTGTCAACAATATGACATATTGTTCCTTCATATTTGTGTGTTTGTGGATGAGATGGGATGCTAGTGTCTGACAAAAGGAGACTACTTGCTTAGCTTGTCATATCTTTAGTAAAAGAACATGCATTTATGTTGATTTGTTTTTGATTATATGTTTCTGCAGCATTTTTCTATATGGACTGGGACATCAAATGTCCAGGTGAGTTAGATCTGTGGAAATGCTTCTGCCGCTTTTTTGGATTCATGCAGCCTAAACCTAGTCCTGGGGTCTCATTTATGAAGGATGTGTTTATAACGTCCTTGCAACGGTTGTGATCTATAAAAATATACCTGATGGTAAAAGGTGTGGTCCTCAGGCAAACCTGTCCCCCACATGTTAGAGACAACAGAAATTCCCAACTTAAATGTGACATGAGGAATATTGCAATTCATTGCTCTCAGATTATCAATTTCATTCAACATTGGCATTAATATAAATTGCAGTGTGATATACTTTATGCCTTTAGCCCCATTATGCATGAAGACCTGCCACATGAATAGCAAAACACCTAAGAGGCAACTTAAATCATACTGTAGTGCGGCAAATGTTTTGAATGCCCACATGACACCTGTCTGGAGAGGTGTTCGAGGCTCATCCCATAAGGCGGAGGCCCGGTGGACGGCCCAGGACACACTAGAGGGAATCTGTCTCTCGACTGGCCTGGGAACAACTCAAAGTTACCCCAGAGGAGCTGGAGGTTTTTTGGGGGAGAGTAAAATCAGGGAGTGCTGCCCCTGTCACCCGCTCCCAGATAAGTTGAAGACAACAACAACAATTTAAAAACTATTGTGACATTCATGTTTCGTACTGTATGATGGATACCTTAAAAATGAGAAAATTAAGAAGGAAAGCATTTTTCATGGCTCACCCAGACTTTCTGGCCCATGATGACCACTGAGTTTTCAGCCAACCAGACTACAGTCTAATGCAGTAGGATTGCTCTTTATGATAAACTGTGGCCAAAAGGATAGTTGAGTGTCCATGATTCTAAAGAAGCATTAAAATAAATCTCTCCCTGCATTTCATTCACAACATATACTGCCTCATCCAGTCTGTAGAGCTTGCTTTTACCACACACCTATCAACATTTGACCAAATATGCAAATTATGATGATTTAAATTTGTGAATTTTAGGACAGCCAATAAAACTTTCCTTGCTAAATAATCATCAGCAGACCCTCTATAGTCCAGTACAGTGCAACATACACTAAGTCTGGGTTTTGCTGGTGTTTAAGACAAGTTCTCTAGTTTACTTTTTGGTAAATGCCCTAAGCACCACTGCATCTGATCTCTCTTTTCTGTTGTGGGTCTCATCATTGTTAGAGACCCACCACAATCAGGTTTTCTGCAAACTTCACAACCATTTTTTTTTTTTTTTTTTGGATAGCAAAGAAGTCATGTGTTAAGAGATTGTAAATATGCCATGGTGATTATTTTATTCATTTTATTATTATATTTATTTTTTTAACCTTTCATCACATTGTTGCTTATCTGCATTTTTTGCACAGGAATGTAATAATTTACTGTTAGAAATAATAGGAGTTGGTCAAAAACGAGACAAAAACGAGATTATTAACTTTTGGCAATATAATCATTTTGAAGTTTTACAAAAGAACCTCTGTGCTTCAAGGAATATGGTTGTGTCCTTTCTCAACCTCCCAATGCAAAGAAGAATTACCTCAGTTTAGCAGTACAGAAGTTTTGTAGTGAAGTAGTGGCCCAACCTGATGGGTAATGATGCACAAGTTTCGGAGTTAAGAATGCAGTTTTTGGAGCAATCATTCATCCTCTTTGGATCTTTATCAGATAATTATGTTGGCCACCCTACAGTCATTCTTTTAGAAGCCATTGTGTCCTGCAGACTTCCAGGAAAAGCTTATTCAAGGAAAAACACTTTTATCTATTCAAAGGAAATGCTTCTGACAGCTATGCAATAATAGGAACCACTCTTAACCATAACATTGTCTATCTTTTTCTGAGAACTTTCTCTTTTTTTCAACTCAAAATCTTTACATGACATCCAGCTTTTGAGTCAGTTATAACTGTGCACATCTTCTCCTGCTCCAGTTAAAGCCCCATCCTCTTGACTTTATTTACGTTTTTACTTAAAAATGTCTTTTAACCACCTTGTTTTATTCATAAAGGATCAAACTTCATATGTAAAGCAGACTGGCACCTCAGTAGTGTAGAGCATATGCATCTAAAAGCCTGTAGTAATTTCCCTGAATGTACTTCGGGTCGGAAGCTCCTTCACTGTTCTTTGGAATACTCTATCATGGAATTGTCAACCACGTCCATGTTAAATGGGTCCATTCTAGCAAACAAATGAATGGTTATATTCAAGATCAATTTAGTGGATATGCAGACGCAACCAACATTAGCTCAACTCAGACGCCAATGGCAACTCCACATCAGGTGAAAAAAGTTAAAGAAGGGAAAAACCTTGTCAAGTATGAGTGCGAGCTACAAGTACAAGGAAATGAGTGTTGCAGTTCTGTGTTTTGCCACAGGTGGCATCATCATTACAAAACTCTAATTTAAAAAAATTTAGATCCCCTAATTATGACAATTTTTAACAGAAAGCTAATAAAAGCTAGAAATTTAAAGTTCAAATTACTTATAGTTCTAATTTGATAGTATGTACAACATTAAATACATAACAAGTGAAAAAATGTCCAGCATTTTGTTGTTTATAGCATAAAATACTTCACTAAAATAGCAAACAACCTAAAATTCCTCTTTCGGTCACGTGTCACACTGAGGGATGCTGTGACGTCAGTATAGTATAGTAAGGAAGTAGTCATATTAATCCAGTCCATATTAATTCATCTTTGTTATGGATTTTTTTTATCCTTTAATGAAGACAAATATGAAGCAATTCTTAGCAAGTCTTAGTGGTTTTATTAATGCTTGCTGGTTTTATCACTGCTGCTAAATGTTCTTTGATCTTACGCAGAGCCGGTAGAAGTTCATTATCTTTCAGAACATTTTCCGTAAGGTTCTGTGTTTTAATTAGTTTAGACCAGAGTCTAAGGTTTTATTTGAAGAGGGTTCACGGGATTCGGATTGGTTCTGTGGTGGCTGGGTTCGGTTTGGTTCTCAGCGTGCTTCTGCGGCCAGGCGTGAAGGCTGACTGTCAGTGTTGGAGTCCTGTGTGCGGTGCTGGCGGTTCTGCATAGCAGGCTGTGCAGCGCTGCTGTGCCTGGGCAGGAAAGGCGGTCCCTTGGTAAGAACATGGCCCTTCATGCTGTCCGGGTGGGAAACATTGCCCTTCGGATGTGGTTTTTACCTGGTTCGGCTCATGGCTGTAGGCTGGTGGGGTTCGAGCTGTGGATCTCCTCATGCGGTAACTGACTTTTATCCATCATGGTTCTTGTTGTTCTGGAGGCCGGACCATAATGATATGGAAATCCGCCTGGAGCTGCGGCTATACTAAACTGTGCAACTAGCTTGGGTTCATTGTTTTATTAAATAAAATATTTCATAAAAATATAATCAATGCTTTGAATCAGCTTTATTGCCATCAGGAACTTTATTAAAACTACACAACATAAAAACTAGCCATTTGGAATATTGAATCCAACTGATGCTGTGAGAGAGCGTTTGACTACACTGACGTCACAGCTGAGGATCACTAGAGAAATTGTAAAATTGTAAAATTCTCTTGATTTTTATTGCTTGGAGCATTTTTAGACCAGCCACATAGAGAAAAGAAAGGATTATATACCATCACACAAGGTAGAACTGCTCTAGACGCACTCCCTTCTATTTGACCTTTAAGTTTAGAATATAAAAATCAAACAGATGGAGGACAAAATCCAAAAATGTGATCCTAATTAAAAGTATTTTTCCTTCCTAAAGGTTTTTTTTTTTTAGGCTAATACGTTAGGCTGCAGTTTGATGCAGTTTTCCTTTCATTGTTAGTTATTCAGATTAAAGATGGGAAAGATCTATAACTGTTACATGTTAAGGGTATTTTTTTCTATTTAGGACAGTTCTTCTGTCAGGATGAGACGTTATCATCTTCATCATGTACATAACAATTATTTGGAATAGAAATGGGAGCACCAAAAGAAGGGATAATTCTTAAAATTGAGCTCTGTCTCTGTGCATTCAAAATGTTCTTGATCTAGAACACTGTAATATTTTGATATGGCTGGAGCCAGAGATGTCTCCTCATGTATGATTTAATGATGTCAGATGTGATGTGGCAGGCTGCATGTATAAAATGCTTCTTTAACTGATATTCTGGGCTGACTTTCTGAAGAAGCCAGCATGGTGGTAACTGCTGCCATTTGTAACCTGAGCCATTTCTCTGGTCTGAGTAAGATTACAATTTCTGTTAAAATCTGTTGTCACGTCTCATAGTAATTTAATACATAAACCTTATGAAGTGTTATTTAAAGTGTTTGTTCTGAGTGATATCTTCCCAAGAAAAGCCGGAGAGAAAAAGCTTAAAGATTTATACATAGAGCTTTCCTTTTCACTTTTTATCTTAATATAAAATCTGACTCTTCAAAAAATTTTTCCACCTGGTAATAATATTAGATTCTTTAGGTTGTATTGTAATATCCACTCTAACAGATATAATTGACATCTGCTCTCAGCCCTCTGTAGATGAAGAGAGAGTCAACCATTCAGCATCATTCACAGAATACTTCTACATGTACAATCATATAATAATTACCAGTGTACGAGATGTTTTAATGTGACACACACTTTCATACATATATATATAGATATATCAACACATTATTTACTAACAGTTTCAACAGTTCCAAAATGGTGATTGTAATTTTAAAAAAATTGTCTGTAACTCTAAAAAATGCCTCTTCCCTAAAATGCAACCCTCTTTAATATAGCTAGTACATTGAAGACCTATCTATACTTCAATGTCTGTTCATTTGCAGGCACTCAGGACCTGAAGGGAAAATGAGATTAGGCTTTTTGGGCTGTGCAATCACTCAAAGGATCAACATGGATTTAGCTGTCAACAATTTGCCGAAGCTATGGTGGCAGCTATAAAGTGATTGAAATCTTTCTCTCCTTTGGATAGTGTGATGGCAGTGAGAATTAGGAGGGAGGGAGTAACCCCCAAAATTGCAGTGAAGAAATGATTACCAGTGTACACTACTCCCAATACCATTTCCCTCCACTGCGGTGTGAAAAACAAAGGGATGGGATTTGATTCAGGATCAGATTAGATTTGTGTGCCTGTGTGTTTCTGTGTTCATGTGGCCCAAGTGTTTGTTGAGACTTTCCCGTGTACTTGTGTGTTACCCAAAGTCAGAGTGATGGCAACATCTTTTACAAGAAGATCTGATGTCAGGAAGACATTGTCCCTGCACCAGGATGACAGACAAGAAGCTCTGGCAATGGATGGTGCTCCGTACTTGGAAAAAATAAATAAAACTGGGACCATAGTTATAGAGGCCTTGAGCAGAAAATGTGCAGGAGTGTGAGGTCACAGCCCTGCTCGTAATAACCTGTTTACAGGAAAAAGACATTTGTCTTGTTGGCAAAACGAGATCCTAAATAACTCTTTCAACAAAATGAAGGAACCTCTACAGTGGATGATTACTAAATGTGTGTTTTAGTGATTCTTAGAGAAAAGTGTTAGTTTTTTTTCATTAAGAATAAGGCACATTCACATAAAAGAGTTTGGAATTGATCTACAAGTGAGATTAAATTTTCTACAATTCCTTACATGTTATGGTCGTAGACTTATTTTATTTATTTTGCTTTTATTCTTATAATGCTAAGTAAACTCTAGTATAAGCAACTGCCTTCAGAATAATTTCTCTAACATAAATGGATGTGCTATATTAAATCATCATCCCTTGTTTTTAGGGTAACACAGTAGACTGTGGTTGGGCAGGGGAGTGGGTTGTGTTTCTAAGAGATTAGGTCTGGGTTAAGCAAGGGTCACACCAGTTAAGTCTGACTTTTTAACCTCCATGCAATTTAGAGAGCTACGCAAAGGTTGAGCAGATCCCAATCTGTACAGGCATCTACTGATGAGTTGTTGTGGTGTGGCAGTTGGGGTCTCCACATTGCTCCTAATGCGTAAGGGGAGTTAAATTCAAGACGTTTGTAGACTTTTTTTATGCCACTTGAAATGAAAAATTAAAACCAACTTCATAATAAACACAATAAATGTACCCAAATTTGTATTTTAACATAAACCCTTACTTTCTGGCCCTGTAGAAATATTTCCTATTTTAAAAACTTTCCATAAAGAAAGAAAGCTATAATACACACAAATAACTGGTATTTCTAACAACTACTGTACTGAATTCATGAACTTTATTTCCACAATACCTCTGCTTTCTTTGTAGGCATACTGCCAAACATTATCCAGAGATTTGGTGCTATTGGCGTTGTTGTTGATGTCGAAGATGGCTTTGAAGGGTGGATCAGAACTGAGAAATAACTGCTGCTTCTAGGTAACCTGATTTCAACGCTTTGTGTTTCATGCTTCATATGTGTGACTCCACTGCCTTCATTCCCATTGTACCCAGCTTTAATAGCTTCTTCCACAAAATACACTGTGCCTCATATACATTCCATGGTATTGGTTTTAGCCATGCGGAAAAGTCTTGGCTGGATAGCCAACTTTCGTTGAATTGATGTGGTCCAGATGTCCAAATAAAAAGCTAGTGGCGCATCACCCCAAGATCCATCCGGCACATGGTTTTTATTGGTACTGCTATTGGGACAGAACCAATAATGGTTAAAGCGAGCCGTTAAGTAAATGTAAAAAAAAAAAAAGGTTGTTGTCAGTTATTTTCATGTTTGATATGGATTACAAAATAAAACCCTATAAATGAAGTAGTAACAGTTTGAAGACTATGAAAGACCAATTTAAGAGTTTATAATACCAATTAAAGGTATAGAGGACGATCTTTTATTTCTGGGTGGATCATCTAAATAAGTGGTCCTACTATAAAGTTCACTATATAGTCCCCGCTTTATATAGTGATTGAGGGATTTTAGGGGTTAGGACGGACATTCGGGCACAGTAAGCTTCTATGAGCTATGAGAACAGCAACTTTTAAACAGAGCGTGCATGAGGAGAAACAGGATCATGCATGCTCTCCCATGCATTTTATAGGTGAGGAGCGGGTACAGGGTTGTGCTTGTGCTTTTTTTTTTAAAGTGGAGAGGGTGGGTCTTGCAAAAAATCCTCTACAAAACCTTTAAGGCCATAGTTTTATATTGAAGAATTCAATGCCTTTTAACTCTTTAATGATCCACAGGAACACTGCTCTAGGATGGGAGGACGGTAGCTTCCCTAGAAGCTAAACTAAACCGCCGATTTCTTCCTGCAACATGATGACCTGCTGAGGGTATGCTAGAATAAGGACATAGTGACCCACCCAGAAATCATGGAAGTGTCAGATGCAGGATCAGCACAAGTCGACTGTTGTCTGGACTGCGTCTTACTGACCCTGAGGAAGGCCGGAGTTGAGGAGGCCTGGTACTTCAGTGATCCACAATGGGGAAGTGCTCTCGACAACCGGGTGTGCCTTAAAGGAAAATGCCAAGCTTGCTTGTCCTTGGCATAAGGCTCATACCTCTTGGCCTCCCTTCAGAAAACTCAAAAATGGTAATTATGTCCATTCCTGCTGTGGGTCCATTTTGGTCACAGTCTTCTGTCAGGAAATGGTGGAACAGGACCCAAAATGCATTGCAGAAGAAGGAAGGTTTAGTGAACACAATCTGAACCAGGACACTACAAGACAACCAGGTCTGAAATTTGGATTGAGATTAGATACATTAATGAAAGAGAAAACAAATTAACAGGGGACAACAAAACAAAACCAAGAATCTAAGATTTTATGGTACTTTATCATTTGTTTTCAAACTTCTGTTCCTCAACGTTAAGGAAAGGCTAGCTACTTAAGGTGTGCTGTAACATTTTTCTTCCTCCTATTTTCATGATCATTTTTTAGATAATTATCATCTTTACCTCCATCTCCATGGCTTTGAACCCCAGCTTTATTTATGCCAATAGAACATGCAATCAGCTCATTTAAATTGGCAAAATCAAATCGCCTTGCATGTCTTAACATTGGACCAGCAATGTTTGTAGATCGACAGTAAGAGGCCCACTTAGTACTGTCATGTACTAAAACAAAATTACATTGTGCCTCCAAATCTCTGAAATTCATACCCTATGTGTAATTGCTACTTCCACTAAATATTTTGTGTATGTATGTCTTTTATGTATATAAATATATATATGCATATATTCTTTCTATCCTTATTGTATCCCCCTCCTTTTCCTTGGCACTAAGAAAACAATTCTCAGAGCTGTAATGACAGATAAGATATGTTAAAAATAAATATGTACAGACAATTTCTGTTATAAAACTTAAAGGTGGCTGCATTATGCTGCAGGTAAACTGTTCTTCAGGAGGTACAAAGAGCTTCGACTTGACAGTAAGACATGTAGTTCTAAATATAAGGCAATCCTTATGGGAGTAAGGGGAAAATGTTTTAGCCGCAGTTTGAAGCACTGTAAAGTGTGTATGGTGTACTTGCACAAAACCATTTTATGTTACTTGCATGTGAGACTGAAGGACAGTGTCATTGAGAAAAACAAAAAAAGATATATTGATGCAGAGGAGGAAATCAAATAGAATAGAAAAGAAAGCAAATTTGAGAGGATTATTCAATATCATTTGGACCCCTGTGATAGATTAAAGCTCACGTATTCAAAGACATTGTGTTTTGTTCAAGGGTGGAAGTGACTTTGCCAAGACATCATGAGATAAGAAGCTAACTCTTATTAGTTTAATGGGAATGATAGTCTGCCCAAAGCAGAGTGAGTAAGTGGTGCTGGAGCATCATTTTTCTTTGCTCTACACATTCCACTAAGCTGAGGTTAAATAGAAGAAAGAGGAAACTGCATAGTAAATAGTTTTTTGAAGAAAGTTTTACCACTAAACCCAGTTTACTGTATCAAAAACGCTTGGTGATAAACGAAGGTCTAGTTGCAGTTCATCAGAGCATCCATTCTCGAAAATCTGTCTTTTTTATGTATTATAAAAAGCTTGCTGGAAATGATAATATTTCATTGTCACACATGATTTATTTGATAAGATCTAGAAATGTCATTTCAAGGAGTCCGCTTTTGTAAAACTTCAGAAAAATGGTTACTATTGTTGTAAAAATACTTGTGAAGAGAAATACAAATCTGTTTATTCCTCTTTGAAGCTTTTATAGAATAGGCACAGACAATATCTGAACTTCTAACGGAGAGCAATTTGTTTTATCATTGTATCCTGATAAATATGTATTAGTTTAAGCATACTAGGAAGAAAAATTGAGTTGTTCTTCACACAAACACCTGCTTCGATAAGGCTTTTCTGACTATCTCTATTCTGCAGTTTTTATTTGTTCAATCTCTAACATTATGCTCTCTCTGCCTTTTCTCCTCATAGTAGCTTTGCCTCGTCTGTTCCTGTTTGGCTGTGACACCATCCTGGAGAGAAATATCGGCTATGCTGCTGCCATAAACACCTTTGTGTATAGATCTTGGAGCTGTGCCTTTTGTAAGTGTATTCCTGTTTCTCTGACTGTGACTAACTGTATGTCTTCTCTTTCATCCTCTGACATGGCAGCTGTCTCGGAGCTGTCTGTCTGGCTGTGTGTTTACTGGACGGGGCCACTTGTGGAGCTGATTGACAATAACCCTTTTTATCTCTGCTTCTACTGTATCTGTATGTCTGCTTCTGTCTGCTTGAACACCATTCAACCTCGGCAGATGGCTGCTCACACTGAGCCTGGTTTCCTTTGGAAGTTTCTTCTTGTTAAAAGGGAGTTTTTCCTCTCCACTGTCGCTACAAGCATGCTTGGTGTGAGATATTGCTTTTGAGTCAATGAGTCGATTCAATCAGCTGGTTTTCCTTGGAAAGAAAACTTTGAACCAATATGACCGTATGATCTGGTTGAATTGTCTCTGTAAAGTGCTTTGAGATGACATGTGTTGTGCATTTGCACTATAAATAAACTGAATTAAATGTAATTGTCTTGAAAGTGTTTTCTTCGCGTCAACATTCAGATTGTGCCAAGATCATTCTTGCATTAGTCTTGTGTAGTGACAGCAGTTAGAGGAAAAAAAGATGTCTAAATATTTGACCAGAGCAATTAGGAATACGAAATCATTCTATCTTTGAATAAACTAAAAAAACACACCTTACAGTTTCTAGATAATTCTAAACCAGTTTTAAAAAAAGTTTTAAAAATTACAAGAGGATGGTTTTCAATCAACCTATTAGCCTCATAATAACAGACTACAAGGCCTTGTATTCACACCTGTAAACTTAATTTTTGAAAGATCCATAACACTGCGAAGAACACAGCATCCCCAACTTGAAACATGCTGTGGATATGTTTTTTTTTTTTTTTTCCACACCGAGCCTGGCTTCCTCTAAAAGTTTCTTCTTGTTAAAAGGGAGCTTTTCCTCTCCACTTTCGCTACAAGCATGTTTAGACTTAGATTTATTTTGCCATTTTGTATACATAAGTGTATATAAAAATAAATTTTGTTTAAAACAACTCTAGACAATTTCATTTCTTGAAGTGCAGCCTTGAAAACAGTAATAAATACATAAAAAGTAATATAAACATATGACTGTATATTTACAGTTCTAACATTAATTTTTTTCTTTATAAGCTTAGCGAGAGTGATTGCATTTGAGTTAATGAGTCAATGCAATCAAC
>NW_015150989.1:311709-324450 GCF_000732505.1 Cyprinodon variegatus | reverse complement strand
ATGACATGTGTTGTGAATTTGTGCTATTTAAATAAACTGAATTGAAACGAATTGGAAGCTGTTCAGAGTTGATGAGGTAATGGGATGTGCTGAATACAGAGTAATCCTGTTTGAAAAACAGGAAACTGGGATAGAGGAGGCACAAAGCAGCTTCCAACATGGCAGCAACCTACCATGTGTAAATAAATGTGTGACTGACCCAATAAAGGCCCATGACCTTATCTGATCTGCAGCAAGATCTATTTGCAAGGACACTTTATTGTACTTTAGAGAGCTAGAGATAATTGTAAAGGAGAATTGAAAAAATATATATACAAACATATTTTCAAGGAAAAAAGGAAAAGGAGGGGAAAAAAGAGCTTATTTTTGACCCACACACATAAGCAATCACACATCTGAGTTCTTTTCCATATATTGTTTAGAATACAGTTAAAAAAAACTCAGAGAACTACAGCTTCTCACAATATTAGCTAAAATGTTTCACTGCTTTGCTTTTATTTAAAAAAAAAAAAAAAACTAAGATTGCCCACTAACAGCACCAACTTACAATATCTCATCAAAAATATTTCATCTCCTTGATCAAAATGACTCTAAAGTGTGAAATTATAAAAAATCAGAGCAGTGCCAGACCATTTACAATTTTGTCAAAGAAATTCAGAGCTCAATGGTTTCTTTATTCAATATCCTACAGTGATGGCAATGCACTGCTTTTTTTGCCCCAGACTTTTAAAGTCTGTTTATATACAGATATACCGAACACCATCCCAGTCTGTCCCAGGAGGTGACACGATAGAACATTAGTGACAAGACCATTGTATAAGCTAATGTCTAAAACATTTAAAATTCAACAGCTTCAAATGACACAAAACTCATATGGGTGAGTAGAACATGATGTAATAACATAAAATCAAGGGGCCAATGTAGAAAAAAACAGTGTTCCTCTTTAAGTTGTGTTTTTCATAGGCTGCTTAAAATCCAGATTTGACTTCCAAGATATTTCAATTCAGTGACTAAGTCAGTTGTCTAGGCAGGCACATCTATACCAGTGTCATCAGCATACATCTGCAGATTTACATCATCACACTGTTCAGTAAGATCATTTATATACAATTTCAAAAGGACCCATTACAGATCCTTAAGAGTCCCCCCTAATGCAGGACAGATAACTTGCAGTTCATGTAAACTGGTCATTGAAGAGAATGAGTTGAGATTTTCAGATTTTTATAACCAATTTTTTAAAAACCTTATATCCTATTAACATTTATGAACTTGTTGTTGGCCTGTCAGATATCTTTGCAGCTGTAATTAGACAAAATCTGAACACTGGTGGTATAAAAGATGTTGTTAATAGAGGCTCTTTAAAATAGAATGTCAAAACACATGAGAACACTGCCTTCTAGGATTCTGAAAGTTTTCATTTGAAAAACATTTTATTTTAATCTCTTCTCACTGTCCTTAGAGTCAGTCTGCTATTCCCCTGCCAGTGTCTGAAACTTGATATCAGTTATGCCAAAACCGATTCCTATCACATTAAGTCGTTGCTTGCAAACCCATATTACAATGCTTATTCAGGAGTCCAGCTATTCAGAGGCCATTGAAGTTCCATTTTCATTTCAGCCTTGTCAGATTTTTTGCATTATCGCTTCCATATTACCAGTCATTTCACAAAGCTGCAACTCTATACAATTTACAAAAATAAGTCACTAAAAGGGGATGAGGGAGTGACAAGTCAGTCTATGTGTTTTCTTATTTTTGTTTTTTCATGCCAAGCTGAGCTCAACTCTTTAACACAGCTAGCAAATATTCATCCAGCAAGCTTCCATACCACTGCTGTAAAATGTGGCCAAAATCTTATGTTTTGTGGTAAAGTGGTTGAGAAAAATTGGGAATACTCAAATCTGGCCCAAATATGTTGTTTTAAGTTGCAGTTTAAGACACATTCATATGTGGTCCTGAATACAACTTTATCTGATTATTTTGAAAATGACTCCGGTAAGAACAACCAGAGCAGAGTTGGTGCAATGTTCATATCAATTTCCATCGATATTTGTCACAACTTTGTGCTGACAGTAGCCAGAAGTGGTAGAAGTTGGCAAGATGGACAGCAACCGCAACAGCGCAGCTCAGTGAAGGGACAGTTGATGTCAGAAACCCCCAGATCAGATTGGAAGGCACATGTAAAACTATTTTGATGAGCGATGTAGCAAATGGCTGTGCAGAGTTTGTGTACAATCCTGTAAACAAAGGACAGTGAAATGCCAAAGAGATTACACAGTGTGTGGTAGTGTTCCCCCTTGCAATGCAATGCGAAGGAATGTTAGTGTCCTGCCTTAGGAGTCAAGGAGAGAGTCATTGACATATACAGTACAGTATAATTAAAGGTTACTATTCTCATTCTAGAGTTCTGCATGAACTCAGTCTCTATGAAGTTGTTGACATCACTACCCCACCATTTTTACCTGAATCCCCAGATCCAAACAGACCTCTGTGCTAAGCGCACGCAAATACCATAAATTAGATTATTTTAAAACTTAAAAGTTGGACACCAATTTTATCTATTTCACTTTTCCTGGTCGAAAGTGTACTAGGTGTGACCACAGCGTTATTATTCTTTGCATATGCAGATAAGTTTGGAGCTTTAAACAGATAACAATGAAGTCAGGTATAGACAATAGTTTAAATGTAAAGAACTTCACAAAATGGATTTGATTTTAGGAAACAATGGAATTTCTCATTATGACTTGCACAAGGAGCATTCTCAGCAAGCTCATGCTTAAATGTCATCTAAATACTTCATGGAAGGGAAGCATTTCTGATATGACCATAGTATAATCATACTATGGTCACCACAAAAAAAATATCAACACTACCTGTAACTTTAAGGTCATGATTTTCTTTGTGTAAACATTTTCTTTTTTTAAGTTACTAAAACACAAATGTTTTATTTGCCTAACTCATAATATGCAAACAGTTCCCCTTTAATAACGCCTGAAATTAATCATGAAAAATTATGTAAAAAATTTAATGCAATTTTCAATTCCTTCAAACCAATTTTGGTTGGGTAAAAGTTTGGTGACAGACTGCTGCACCCTAATTGAGCCAGGGAGCTTTATCAAGAAGCCTTCCTCGCAGCAGCTGTAAGACTTTATAACCATCACTGTTCCCAACAACCTCAAAATTTTGTTACATTTATGCTGATTTTGCACAGTATCTGTCTCAGTAAGTTAAAGTTGCTGCTGTCATTTCATTTTTTTTGCACATCTCTGGCATTGCTGCTAATTTTCACATATTCATTACTGTAAAAATGTCCTCTGCTGTAACATTTTTTTTCAGATACATAGTAATATATTGTACAGTACACTATTTGTTTTATTTTCCTATCTTTTATATTTATACACTTTCTAAGGTGCACATTGTATGACCACTTCTACTATAACCTTTGCTGCTGTAAACACCACAATTTCCCAATTATGGAACAATAAAAGGGATTTAAAAAAATAAAATTCTTTTCACAGCAGCCATAAAAACACAAAAGTACTCAAATTTTTTCAGATTTAATTTTACAAGTAAAACTTTTAAGGATATTCTTTTTTTCTATACATTGTTTTTCTTTAGTTCTGACTTTTTCCTCTATGTTGCAGTAAATCGTGATAATCTAATGAAAAAAATTAAAATGCTGCAATTGGGGAAAAAGTTAAAATGATAATCTAATGAAAAAAATAAAAAAATGATAATCTAATGAAAAAAATTAAAATGCTCCAATTGGGGAAAAAGTTAAAATTATTAAATATAAGCAGACTTTCCTCAAAAAGTCTGCTAGCTAATGACTGAATTTGTGATAATCACATTGATTTATGTTGCCTTGCAGAAACTTGGCTGCAGCAAGAGGATTATGTCAGCATAAATGTGGCAGCTCCTTCTAGTTATTTAAATTTTCACCTATCCAGAAGTTCTGGGTGAGGAGGAGGAGTAGCAGCGATCTTTCAGTCTGACTTACTGATTACTCAAAAGGCAGTTAATAATTACAACTCTTTTGAATATTTATCCCTTAGTTTTCCTCATCCAAATTGCAAATCAAGAAAACCTCTTCTTTTTGTAACTTTGTATCGTCCACCAGGTCCTTACTCTGAATTTTTAGATGAGTTTTCAGAGTTCCTTTCTGATTTGGTATTAAATACTGACAGGGTCATCACAGTGGGGTATTTTAACATCCATGTTGACATTGAAGGTGATAGCTTTAGTGTAGCCTTTAATGCCATCTTAGAGGCTATTGTCTTTGTTCAAAATGTGAATGGTCCCACACATTCTCATCTTCATCCTTTGGACCTTGTGCTGACATATGGCATAGAATGTGAAGAAATAACAACCCTGTCCTCTCTGACCACTTTTAAATAACCTTCAGGATTACTATAACAGAGCTCTCCTCCCCCATAAGAGTTTTTCACTTTAGCAGATCATTATCAGATGGTGCAGTTATAAATTTTAAAGAATCTGTTTCACTTTCTCTCTCCTCTGTGATGCTGAGCAGTGCTGCAGAGGGAAAAAAGTTTAGTTTGTTCCCCTTCACAGGTTGATGATTTTGTTGAAGGGGTTGCTGGTTCTCCTCGTACTGCCTTACGCAGGTTATCCTGAGATATCTCTAAAGTTATGTTCCTATATTCTTAGATTTCTGAACAAACATAGGGACCTCTTTTTTATCATTCTGCTTCATTCTCTCTCTATTCTCCCACTCTGCAGAATCTGTTAGTTAAATCTCTAACAATATTCTCTCTCTGCTTTTTTTGCATTGCAGCTTCGCTTTTTCTGTTCCTGTTCGGCTGTGGCACCATCCTGGAGAGAAGTTTAAGCTGTACTGCTGCCATCAACACCTTTGTTTATTGATGTCTGAGATCGGCCTTTTTTCAGAATAGTCCTGTTTCTCTGATTGTGACTGGCTGGATGAGCTCTCTTCATTCTCTGGCATGGGAGCTGGCTCGGAGCTCATCTGCCTAGCTGTGTATTTCCTTGATGGGGCCGCCTTTTACACTCACACTGCTCACAGTGAGCCTGGTTCTGCTGGAGGTTTCTTCCTGTTAAAATGGAGTTTTCCTCACCATTGTTGCTACAAGCATGCTTAGTGTGAGGGATTGCCTTTGAGTCAATGAGTCAATGCAATCATCTGGTTTTCCTTAGAAAACTTTGAATCAGATCTTGTGAACTGTAAAGTGTCTTGAGATGAATGGCGCTATATAAATAAACCAAATTGAACTGAATTGAATTGCATTCTGATTCAAATGCTTAAAAGGGATATTATTGTGTGAATTACAATAAAGACTTTTGATTCTTCGTTAGACATTAGCTTGTGTTGCCACGGCTGTTGTGTCTGCATCTTAAGCACTTTTGTACAACACTGATGTCTATAAGTGCTATGCAGAGAAAACAAGATTAGCCTTTGTAGAAAAACGAATAAAGACTGTTTGGATGTAAGGATCAGAGTCAGGCTTAGTGAGCTGATGTTCAACCTACCTAGATCTGAATCGGATCTGTGGGGATTGTCATGGGTAAAGAAAGTAACATTTTATTAGTTATTTCTAATGCACCACTATTTAAATTATCTCATTGTAAACAACTTCTATAATATTTCAAATCTCACCTCAGATGCAGAAAGGGAAATACACAGATTGCTTTATTGCAGCTGTTGAAAGTGTCACATTTGTGATACTTTCAAGGCACCACATATACTCAAGGTATCATACACAAAAGTAGGCAGCAATGGCGTTGTGTTTTGTGTTTTCAATGACTGCATCTCTGTACACTGCAGACACAATGTCTATTTCACTGTGCACACATCTCACAAAATATAACTTTATATGTTTTAAACCTCTAGCTGCCCATGCAGTGTTACAGTATGATAAAATAGATTGCTGATATCAGACAAATGGAAATTCCTAGAAAAACCCAGGGCCTCGGGCCTTTTTTTCCCAGTGCCTGCCTTAATGCTGTTCATGCATTTAATGGTGTCACTAAAATACATGAGTCATGAAAAAGGATATTAGCTGACACACATAAGCTCCAAAGCTTAAAAAGTTTTATTTTTCACAGAAAACCAATCTGCAAAACGACGTCTTCAATAAATATTTCATGGTATTCGCCACAATAATAAAATTTCCTTTAAAGAACCATTGTTTGATGTGTCATTTCAAAAGTACCAAAGCAAGAACAGCCCTTTTAAAACATTCAGTCATCTAACTAGTTAGGCACATTTCCAAACCCCAATCATTCACTATTCATCAGTCGAACATATCATCTAACAATCTGGTATGCTCTAAAAGGATTCAGGATGTACTGATGTATAAATATGATAGTTTTGTTCCGCATTACTGGATAACTGGAACAGGAGGGCCTGTCGTATTTGGCATTGTATCAAATATAGGCTTCACAACCCTCCCCCCCCGTTGACAAACTATCTTTAACACACTAAAATAGTTTTTCATCTGTTGTACATTAGAGCTTCACTGAGGCATCAAAAATCCATTACATTTCAGAGCATCATCTGTTTTTTTAACTCGATGTTTTCATGTTAAATAAATGACAGCCTCATTTTTTTAACCCCTTACAGTTCATGCAGGCTGAGATCCAGATGTATAAGCCTGTTTAAAGCTTATATTTTTCCACTGGACATATAATTTAAACAGGGTGTGCCAAAGATATGTACAGATTCCACATCAGAACCATTAATTCAAAATTCCTGATTTAACATCACGAGTTTTAGCCCTAAGCTGCCACCCACTGAAAGACCGCCGCCCATAATCTTTTAGGAGTGTTTTGTAGGCTGCCATGTCAAGAAATATGAGGATGTGATGCAGCTAAATTCAAGATGACAAGTGAATATGAATTAGCCACAGTGTATTGTTGTGCAAATATTCTTGAAGGATGCTGTAGCTTCCTAGGCATTGCTGAGACTGTTTCTGGTCTATTTCTCTTGCTGGCTTTCATATTTGACGGCTGATGTTTGCCAACATAAAATACTAAATGCTGCACTCTGTATTGGCAACCTTGGGAATTCCCATATGATCGACTCAGAAACTAGGAAGTAAATGTGGGCAACACACTTTACCAAAGTAGTTCTGCACTGTCTTCCTAGGTTTGGAAGGACAACAATTTGACTGAAGACAGTTTTGATGGAGAGGAGAGATGTTAATCCCATCCCAGCGACACATACTGTAAGAATCATTTTAGTTAAATCTACAGTAAATTTCCTACTTATTTATAATCCAAGAAATAATCCAGCATTAAAGCTGATTAATCCACAAATACTCCACATGTAAAACATTAACAATTAATAAAAGCCCTTTTCCATGTTTTAAAACAGTTCTTATAGTCACAGGTTTCTGAAAAACAGGGACACCCTACGCACACTATCTTGGCTGTGTGCATAGAAGCACTTTGTTTCATATTACAACAGTAGGAATAAATGGGTTGGTAAAAAAACAATAAACAATACTGGAAATTGCCATCTCCTGTGTTTTTTCCACTTGCTCACTCATCCACACAAGAAATAAAAATAAAGAGGACAAATCTGACCCACCCAGAAGATGTATTTTAATTCAAAAGCAGTTCTACTTCAAGATTATGATACAAACATTGATTTATATGTGAGGCATTGTTTTCATTGGCATTCTTTCAGTTAGCTTGAGCAAACCGTAATGGCCAGAACATGAAATAATGTAGTTGTTTGTTTACCTTAAGATTATTGGGTAAGAAATTGTTTGTTTTATGTGTTTTATGTTTAAGTGAAATCTCTGCTGATGTCTGCTGATTTTGTTGTTTCAGTCTATGATCTAACTTTTCAACTTTTTACCACATTTCAGGCTTCAGACATAAAGACATACAATTGTAATTTTTGTGAATAATCAACAACTGGGACACAATCATGAAGTGTAATGAAATCTATTAGATATTTTTAACTTTTTTAAAAGATAAAAAAAACTGAAGTGCAAAATCAATCCGCCCCTTAATTTCAGTTCAGCAAACTTTCTCCAGAAGTTCATTGAGGATCACTGGATGATCTAATTCTGACCTTAATGACTGATTATGATAAAAAGAAACCATCTGTGTGTAATGAAGTCTCTGTATAAAAGCACCTGCTCTGTGATAGACTCAGAGGTCTGTTTAAAGAGCAGAGAGCATCTTGAAGAACAAGGAACACACAAGGCAGGTCTGAGTTACTGTTGTTGTTAGTTTAAAGGCAGATTTGGATACAAAAGATTTCCCAAGCTTTAAACATCCCAAGAAAAACTGTGCAAGTGTTAATATTGAAATGGAAGGAGAATCGGACCACTGTGAACCCATGGACACCCAGCTGTTCCTCAAAACTTTTAAATCACACAAGGAGAAGGCTGATCAGAGATGCAGCCAAGAGACCCATGATCACTCTAAAGTGCAGAGATCTACAGCTGATAGCAAAACAATAAGTCGTATACTGCACAAATTTGGGCTTTATGGAAGAAAGCCATTTCTTAAAGATATCCATAAAAAGTCCTGGTTAAAGTTTGCCACAGGTCACCTAGGAGCGACAGCAAACATGTGGAAGAAGGTGCTCTGGTCAGATGAAACCGAAATCAAACTTTGCGGCAACAATGCAAAATGTTATGTTTGTTGTAAAAGCAACACAACTCATCACTCTGAACACAATGTTCCAACTGTCAAACATGGTGGTGGCAGCATCATGGTTTGGGCCTGCTTTTCTTCAGCAGGAACAAAGAAGATGCTTAAAATTGATGGAAAGATGAATGGAGCAAAATACAGGAGCATTCTGGAAGAAAACCTGTTGGAGACTGCAAAAGACTTGAGACTGGGACAGAGATATATCTTCCAACAAGATAAATCAAAACATTAAGCAAAATATACAATAGAATGGTTCACATATAAAAATATCCAGGTGTTATAATGGCCAAGTCAACGTCCCGGATCTGTGGAATGAACCGAAAACTGCTGTTCACAGACGCTCTCCATCCAACCTCACTGAGCTTGGGCCGATTAGTAAAGAAGAATGGAAAAAAAAAGTTGAGTCAAAATTGATATGAGAGATAGCCCAAGTAACTAGCAGCTATAATCGGTGCAAAGGGTGGCACAACAATGTATTAACTCAAGGTGGCTGAATAATCTTGCACAACAAATTTTTCAGTTTTTTTATTTGTTCAAAGTATATAACAAATCCTTTCACTTCATGATTGTCTCACTTTTTGATTCTTCATGAAAAATTACAATTTGTATCTTTATGTTTGCAGTCTAAACTTTGGCAAATGGTCAAAAAAGTCAAGGGGGCGGAATACTTTTGCAAGAGACTATATGACTGTTTTTCTTCTGTACCAAGGCTAAATTAATTACTGCACTTCACAACAACTACTGGTGAGAATAATATTTTAAAAGCTATAACTCCTCATGGCTCAAATCCACAAATTAATTATGTGGAGGAAAAATGTATTTGCACATCAATCCATGGCTCACTAATATGTTGGTTTGCCCTGTTGACATATTTTTAGAAGGAACCTGCTGATACATGCTTATTCATATGATATCAGATTAAGAAAATACAATATAAATTAAATGTAACCGAAATCTGTTCGAATTGTAGGTTTTTGGATTATGATTTTGGTCATTACAAGTCGATCAGATGGTGAGTTATTTACAGACGGGGCTTTAACAGAAATTCAATAGTAGGGTGCCAGTTTGTTATGTCTAAGCTACTGGTCTCAGAGCTCCAGGTCACCTGTGTTCTTTTTATACATTAGTGTTTCTACTGTTTTTCTCATCATCATTAGACAAATCCATGTATATTTACTAACTTTATTATTTCATTCTTGAGCTGGAGACTTTGATATAAAAATTTTGATTGTCGCTCAATGTCTGAATGATTTACAAACATGATCCATTTTTTTGGGCAATTTTGGGGGCTTTAATGGCATCATTGCTATTTCTTTTTAATTTTAACTTCTGTACATATATCTTGATTTCAGTCACCATTTGTTCTGGAATGCTTTTAGCTGACCTTGATAGGTTTGCACCAGCTTCTTAGTTTAGTAATGCACCTCATGGTGTGGGGACTCATGAATCATAACGTTTTATATGAAAAACAAAGATCCACAGCTCTGTATCGTTTGACAACAATGCTCATTGCAGCACAGACAACCTGCTGTGATCCGAAGCCCATCGGAACACCACACAAACGAAGCTGCTTTTGTCAACATTGGCTGGAAATCGCTCAGATGTGAGCTGGATTGAATTTTTACCACTTGAGGAAAAATTGTTGTTTTATTGACTGCCATGGGGGAGTTATTAGTTAAGTTTTTTTTATTGTTTTGAATAACTCAAGATCTTAAAACCCTGCCTCAGTTTAATTTGGAATCCAACCACTAATGGACAAAATTATCTGTATCCCTGGTTATATGTTTAAAACCCCTTAAAGAAGATAAACCTTTTCCCTTACCAGCTTTATCTTACACTGAAAAAGATCCAACTTTTAGTCTGAGCACATTGGTTCTATGAGAAAAAAAAGATCCTTTAAGGAAAAAAATCTTCTCAACAAAAAAACTTTCAGTAGAATTATTAGACACTTTGCACTCAATACTGTACAACCTTTTCTTGTCAATAGTTCAATGCTCCTGTAACATTTCAAAAGGTTGCAGATTACAGAAATATTTTCAAAGATATTTCTCTATAGAAAAACATATTCATATTTGAATTTTAAGACACTCCCATTACATGGATTGTTGCCATGCACTACAATAAAATGGTATTATTAGGACATTTTACACATCCATGGCAGGTATTGTGCTATTTATATGTTCAATTGGATACATTTTCAAATGCATTAACATGATCACTAATGGAATAACTGTGCTTCGAATTATATGTTTTTTTATGTCAGTAAACCATAAGAAAAAACTTCTTAAATTATTTATGTGCTTCTTTCTGACCTTGCCATTTCATTCAGATTTTTTACCCTGCTTCTGCTACCTGGCTTCACCAAAAATAACATTTAACATTGTAATCCATTGATGTCAATATTTGGTAGTCATATAGTTTTCATGAATTTATTCTTTTTCTTCAAGGGTTTGTTTAAGTTACTATCAATAACATAAATACACATAAACAACTTTACACTTAGACGGAGACAACTTTTATTGTCATTTTGTATACACAGAGTGTTTACAAAATGTAATTTTGTTTTGTACAGCTTTCAGACAGTAAATGAGCAGCAGCTTATCAGTGAAATTAACAGATTTGCAGGGATCGAATGTAAACAGCATGAGAGAAAAACATGCTGCAAAACTGATTGATATGGAAGTTCTAGGCAGTGCAAAGACAAATATATATTGTGTAAAAATGCAGTAGAATTTTTTTTTTTTTAGTTGAGTCCTTTTTGGTTTGGTGTTGCAGTAGCAGACATTCAAAATGGCCCTTCCAAGTCAAATGCTAGCCGAATACCAGTCCACTTCCCTGCAACTACCAGCAAAATCCCCTCCAACTTCCAACCACTGGAGTGACCCCTTCCCTTCTCCTGGACGTGCATATTGTTTTACTCTTACTCCAGCCTGCACTGAATTACAGGGTCTGACCAGAAAATGACACTTCTGTTTAGATCTTGGCGACCACAAATGATGAGAGAATATTTTTGTACAAAGATGGAAATGTAAAAAGCAATTGTAGAGGAACAGCCAAGGGCCCATCAAGGAATTGAGGAAATTTTATGTATATATATATATATATATATATATATATATATATATATATATATATATATATATATATATAAATAAAAGCTGTTTTCTTCTTACTCATGTAGCTTGTAAGAAGAACACACACACACACACACACATACAATAGGGGGGGAAGACACACAGACTATAAATGCTGCAGACACTGTGACAGGCGGCTCATTTTCCATGCCGAATGTCCGTGCGACAAGCATAGTGAGCCCTTAAGTCAGACCATTAGATACAGAAGTTTCGTCTCGTTGCGTCACACCTCAACCCGCCTCAAAGCCAACGCTGATTGGACGTTCGTTTGGTGAATGGCTCCAAATTTTCTTTAACGGAAAGTCTCTAGACTGATCTGCGAGTGAAACCTTGAAAGCTCGCGAGATCAGGATGGTCTCACGAGGCTAATGACACATATCATCTCAAGGCATTTTACAGTTCACAAGATCATACAGTCAAATTGATTCCAAGATTTATATCTAGGGAAAACCAGTTGATTGCATCGACTCATTGACTCAAATGCAATCCCTCACACTAACCATGCTTGAAGCGACAGTAGACAGGAAAAACTCCCTTTTAACAGGAAGAAACCTCCAGCAGAACCATGCTCTGTGTTAGTGGCCATCTGCCGAGGCACATGTTTAATCTGTTTCATGCATAAATAGAGCATCATGGGTGTGGCTTGTTTTTCACATGCCTGCAACCTCCCCCTCCTTCTGTGTGGACCTGTTCCTGCTTGGTCCTTCAAACTTTTATCCCTTTGAAGGTGTTACTGACACCTTGGAAACAGCAAGACAGTCAATGTGTGGCCAAGGTAACCAGGGTCTTTCCTTTTGAGCCAGCAGAAACAATTAAGCTATTTGACTGGAACTTTTTTTAATAGCTGTCCTATAACCCTTTTTAATGGACATCCTCCAGCAAATCATAATCAAGTATTTACCCATGATATATTTAATGTTGACTTTGCTTACCAACTTTCCACTTGTTGAGGAGCAGTTAG
>NW_015150989.1:295156-309503 GCF_000732505.1 Cyprinodon variegatus | reverse complement strand
GGATGGATGGATGGATGGATGGATGGATGGATGGATGGATGACCAACTCAAAGTTTTCCATCATTGTGAAGTGAAAGAGAAAGACATATTTTGGACTTGAATTTGTACTCTGCCCTCTTTACTCATATCCACATGCACAAAACCCACAGATTGTTTTTAAATTAAAAAAAATGTTGTACTGTTATATATATATATATCTATATATATATATATATATATATATATATATGTATGTTATTCAATATTAAATCAAATAACTCTCTGACTATCATGTGTTCTCTGAGCACACACCCAACTGGCTCTGTTAGGACAATGATTCAAGCTAAATTCACAAATTCTATTCAATATATAAGGATTTATTAACAAAAGTATTTTGAATCCAGGTTAAAAAATTCAGTCAAAACTATTGTCTAAGCTAGTGAAACTCAGCTAAAACAAAATAGCTAATATGTACACATAAAAAGGTAAATTAAAGTATACTTTGAAGATAACAAAAATGAAGGCAATTAGCGCCTACAAATCTTTAAAAATAAAGTTTACAGTGACATGTGGTTTATAATAATTATATTTGTTTGTGTTGCCAATTAAATGTGAAACAGTCATTTCTTTAATTTATAAATAAAAAAATTAGCCCCAAATTACTATTTTTTTGTTTCTAGTTTTCTGCCATACAGCTGGCTACCACTGACACAGAGAAATGAGCAGCTCTCACTCAATATGTAACAACATATCAGGAACATTTCAGCAAAATCTCAGGCTTCCGTGATCCCAAATACACCAAACCACCTTTAATTTGTTGGGGAAAAAAACAGCAAAATAAGCCCTGTTTGCAGTTTGCCAGTTTCCAAGTAGGGATTAAAGAAAACATGGAAAAATGTTATCTACTTATTGGCTTACACACAACATATTCACAACTAAGCACATTAATGTGAATACTACTTCTCCAGGGTGAAGCATGGTTATGGCAGCTTCATGTTATGGGTATTCTAATCTTCAGGAGTGAAAGTGAAGTTGGTAAGTCTTGATAGGGAAATGAATGGATTTAATTTCAAAACAGTCTTAGAAAAAGGAATATATCTGTGGTTTGAAATACTTGAGAATTTGGTGGAGGTTCTGGAAGGAAGGCCATTCTAAACCTCCACCCAAAGGTCCAACAGAGTGCCTTAAATATGAGGATATTTTGTTATTAAGCCAAATCCAGGCCTTAATTTAATTTCAAACATGTAGAAAGGCTTATTAAACTAATTAAACTGATTTCCATATACACTTTATTTAATTTAACTGGGGTTATGGTAAGATTTTTCCCTTTAGATGTACAGCTTGTAACAACTCCAAATAACCTTTCGCTGAGGTTACCATACTTTTAATGGCAAAAAAAAAAATATATGTATATATATATATACATATATAAAAAAACAATGCATCCTTTTCTTTTCACCTTACAATCATCTAAAATTGAATAAGAAATAAATAAATCAAAGCAGTTACATTTTCTTTTCTATTTTTTTTTTAAATGTTTCCTTGTTTTTTTTTTTTTCTTGTATTTTGTTAATTTTAGTTTTGCTGTATCAGTTTGGAAAAAAATCCCAGGGGATTATCAGAGACACACAAGAGGAGCTGTCCTGGTTGTTCCTGCAGCGCCTCGGGCTTCCTGCAGAGCAACAGAAGGAGGTATCAGGGGAGACCAAAGTCTAGGCGACTCTGATGACCTGGTTGAGTATAACGAGTATGAGAACATTAAAGCTCAGGCTTTTTTGTAAAGTTTCCAAGGTTTTACCCCTGTTCTTTATACATTGTAAGTTTGATAACTTGTAGATCATTTCTCTTGGTTATGTAGTTTCTTTAAATTTCATTTTAAAGTTATTTATGTCAATTAGCCTCTCTTTTCAAGTCTTTCTGCCCTCCTGCTCCTGCAGCTCCATATTCCATATTTACTTGCCTGATTCAGTGCCATTCTCCACTTGTCCATCAGTTTTTGTTGTATACTGTTACCACATCTGTTACCATTCCCTTTACTTTCAACTATTGTTTATTTCACCATTCATGCTCTATGTCCTGATCTCTTTGTGTCATGTTGCGTTTTCCTTTATGTTAGATAAACAATTGTTCAGTTTGTCTTTCCAAACCCTCACCATGTAAAAACATTCATCATTAGAATATGTAAAAATTAATGAAAACACAGCATGAAGTAAAGAAAAATCGATTGAATATGGCATCTACCTGACTTATTTCAGGGTTCAAGTATTTGAAAGCAATGGCTTGGCTGCACACGCCGTCAAACATGAAAGGCTTTCAGCATGGGAGCATCTTCCCCATATTAAATGTTTCTTGCCTCAGAAGCACTATTATTAAAGTAGCAGGTGTCTTTTCCTGGATAGGAACATCCCTATGGCGCTACTTTTCTATTATGAAATTATGACTGACAATATGAATGAGATGATGATAAAGGTTTAATTAGAGACGAGAAAAAAGGTGCCATATCATGGAACCATTTTTGCTTCAACAATTGGGCCTGTGGATCAGAAATAAATTCTGAAGTGTTCCATTATATTATGTTACACATACACTGGTAAGCTTTTAATATTATGCATTATGTGAAAATAGAAAACAATTGAGTGTATTAATTGCTAGAGGAAAAAAAAAAAAAACATTCAGTGCAAAAAACAGACAAATCTCCTCTTTTAATGCTGACCTACTTTTCTAATGATACACAGTGTGGCTCAACTGCAAGGTGGAAAAACACATTGAGCTCTCAATGTTTGAATGCATTTGAGGAAATCTAAATGCATGACTCAAGTACGCTAGTTAGTTTGCACAAAATAAAATAATATAATCATTAATTAGCTATCATTCAAACAATTTAGGGTAACGCTGGTTTAATTCTGTCTTACCCATTATATTTCCTCTTAAGGTTGGAAATCCCCACTTTTTTCAATATCAAATAAAAATAATTATCCTAAATATATCAAGATTTTTCCCTGTTTATCTAACAAGTCCAATAGTAAAGCTGATCAGTTGTTTCCATTCCTCGTTCTCTTATTAGAACTTTTTTTTTTAATGAAGAAGGCAGTTGTCACAACACTGAATAGACAATAAGGATCAAATGCAGGACAGCCCACATTGAGTATCCTGCTGATACTTGCTGCTCCCAGCTGGAGCTAAGCCATTGCCACACAGAAGTTGCAGGAATGAAAAGCCTCCAGAAAAAATCATTGGGAGACGGTGGGCTCAACATGGTGCGTAGAATTACTCACTGTGTACCTTTGTATTGGCAGAGGTGTAAATATTTATCTTAGCTGTTTTTTCCCCCCATTTACGCTTGAATGTATTAAATATTCAGGTTTGAGTGGAGAAAGCCAAAATACGTTATATTAGTCAAACATGAATTAGGTGTAAAACAAATTGTAAGAAGGGATTTTAGGTTATTTTATATATATATATATATATATATATATATATATATATATATATATATATATATATATATTTCAGTTAAAATGTATACAAAATAACCTTTCACCTTGATGGAAGTACAAATTCTTACTAGTTTTAAAAGTCTCAAAGTCAAGATCAACGTTATCGGGGGTAGCATGAATGCAAAAAATGTTAAAGCTTGACAATTGGATGTTTAACTTTTTTGTTCATAGATATAAAAAAAAATATTTTCAACTGTATTTAAAGCAAAAAATTTTAGCTTCTGAAGGTGAATGATTACATTGGAAAGTTGAAGTCTAGAGAGCTGAATAGAAATACATAACACTTTTCAGATTTTTATTTTGGAAAAAAAAAAATCTTATACAGTATGCATGTTTCTCCTGCTTATCAACAAGGGCCCTTGTTTGCAACTCCACATGAAATGTGCTGTTCCTGTTGAAGAACTGCGGTCATTATTAAAATCACAATTGGACATTCCCACAGGTGCTGTTTCTGATTTATAACCGCACACAAAATGTACCCAGATAGAACATTTGTTTACCGTCCTGCTGGGAAATCTCAAACCATGAAAGATTTCTTTGTTTTTTTGTGTGAAAAATACTGAAGTATTTCTGATAGAGTTTTTTGCACAACCTTTTTATATTCTCAGTGAAAATGTTGGAAAGGGCTGTTGCTCAAACGAAGACGGCTAGTCATTTTAATACAATAGTTGTCACTCATCACTGATTTGTTTTAAAGTAGTTTGTGCAGTACACACTCTAGACACAGCAGGTTGGCACAAGGCCTGCTTATAAAAAAATAGGTGGGTAAAATTATTCATTATAACAATGGTAAGTGTGATCTTGACAGGCATACGTAAAGATTTGTTGAACTGATTGAAGAAAACCCTCTGCTGTGCATGCCGTGGATATTCAGGCTTTTAAAGGCCTGAACCTGTAATTTATCCTGGTGCTTACTCATTGTGTAATGCAGATGTTTATTCCAGAGCTCCATACTGTTCCTCCACTGAAGTCCACAAAATCTACATCAATCTAAAAAGTGAGCCTGTAATTAGTCTCAACTTACCAATGGAGTAAACCAGCCTTTGCACAGCAGGATGGTCTAAATACGACCTTGCAGTGGCAGTTTGCACAGCCCCTCCGGTCCCCTTTTAAGGTTATTGACACAATGCTGTAGTGTGAGAGAGCTTTGAGACAAACAGAGTGCATAATTGGCTTTGTAAGGAACCCTTTTTGAAGTCCCAAGGGTTCTAATGTAATTCCCATGATAGTACCATTATCTGTCATTGCTTTCACCTTCCTACTGTGATATGCTCAAAGCTGCAAATAATCATGGGCAGAGGGGGAGAGATTAGGAGCTGTGCTCTGAGCGTTTGGTCCATGATCCCTTTGATGGGTGCTCTTTTGCAAATGATTCAATGCCCTTGTTCTCCTCAATGATTCCCCAAACAGATTATGAAGACACCTTTAGCTCACACTTGGGTGGGGGAATAAAAAGCAAAGCATGATCTGCCACTGCACTTCTCCACTCAGTGACCTGGGTTTCCAGTATTGAAAAACCATCCTTCAAGTTGTAAGAAAACAGCACCAAACAAATTGGTTCTCAGTAGAGACTAATGACTCCCTTCCAATCAATGTTATTTTTTCTTACATGCTACACATTAGTTACTCACACAGAAAGCTGGTTCATGCTTTGAACAAAGCCTTATTTTAATAGATTTTTGTTGTAAAAAATATAAAATAAACCTCTCACATTTAATCACACTATCCTTGTGAAACCAATCTGGTAATTCTGCACATTCTATCCACTCCTAAACACCCGTGGGAGTCTCAGCCACAACAACAACCCACCCAGTGGTGTAGCTAGAACACTTTTGTTGGGGTTACCCATTAGGGAATAATGTGCACTGAGTTGTGGCCGAAAGTATGTGCTGTAGGTGCTTGACTCTCTGGTCAATCTACACTGTATCAACAGCATAACATCTGCGTTTTCAAGATAAAAATACAAAACTTTTTCTTTACCTTGTAAAACATCAAACACAAAAAACTATTTCTGGAAGGAGCTTAGCTCTGTATTTATCATATTTAATGTTAGTATATTGATATAATAAATGAACAATTTCTTGTCAGTTTACTGTCAATATACAAACAGTTAAAATGTAAAATGTGTTAAAATATTTCACTGTATCACTGCTGGTATCCTCTGTTTTAGAGAGGTATCACCTTTAAATTATCCGATCACCTGGTAAGTTTGGCCCCAGGGGTGGACGGTGATTGGCTAGGGTGGCTATTGCCACTCATGGCTCCCTTTCTAGCTCCGCCCCTGCACCCACCTCTTCTGTACTACCATCAGCAAGTTATTATTTTGTTTTCCAAATCTGAGGATGTATCACTACCCATCCTGGAAGCTTTTTTAATTCAAAATGTCTGAAAAAACATTGAGTTCCAAGCTTTATAGAGTAGCCCAACAAAGCCTTTTTTTGAATAGAAAACATGCCAATTGAACCGGAAGAATAGGTCTGCCCCTTTGTAATGGGGAGTCATTGAGGTCTTTGTTTGCCTGGCTGAGAATCTTCACTAGCATTATATCAGCAAGTTGAAACCCGGATCTCACACAAGCCTCCATCATAAACCAGCTACCCACAACCCCTACCTCCTCTCACCTCTTTCTGGCAAAACCCCAACACTTCTCCTGCAAGATAATCTTCTACTACTTTAAGCCGGGCGTACACTGTGCGATTTTCGGGGCGATTTTCCAGTCGTGCAAGAATCTTTCGACCGGGTCGACTTTCAGCCTGATCGTGCTTCTTGAGTCGTGTAGTGTACAGGGGGTTACGAGCGGCGATCAGCCCCTCACGACCACCTCCCGATTAGGAATTGTTTGATTTTCTACCGACCTTCAGACCGTCATGCTCATGTTCAAACAAGGATTCTTCTGTAAACACAGCAGCATGGCAGGGTTGCAATGAGTGAAATGCCGTTCTGTGTGTAAAATTGACACACCGTAGTAGCTACGTTTTCTCAGCCATGTGTTTTTGCCAAATATGTCGTCACCTTTTCTTTTTAGGGCTTTCAGCACAAAATTGCACAAATTGCCAAGGTAGTAGTTTTCACTCTAGTGAGCTACATATTCCTCGTCTATTTGTTTGGCTTCCAGATAGACAAGTCAGAGCAGCTCCATCTCACTGCGGAGCTGAGTTCGACGTGGTTTTTAGTCGTGCAGTGTGAGCAGGTAGATCGCATGAGAGTGTTGGGCCGAACATAAATTATGAGCTGTGAACTCACCCTGTATGAGTAAACCGCAGGGTTTAGTCGTACAGTGTGAGCAGAAGCTGCGTTCAACGACTGAAAAAAAAATCTTACAGTTTATGCCCGGCTTTTAAGATCCTCTGTCAGTGAATTTACTGTGTGTCTTTCCAGTGCTCCAAGTCCCCCGGGTACTAATTTCAACCCCAATTACCCACCATTGCACTTTTGACTTCCTGTTCAATAAGCATTATTTTATTGATCCTGAGAGTCCTTCATGTATGTGGGTCAGGACCAGTGGCGGATCTAGGGGGCTGCTACTTGGGCTGCAGCCCCGGGTGTTTCCGCCATAGCCCCGGATCTTGCTTCTGGGCCGATCTGAGTAAAATGTGCAGCACTGGAATTCATCAGATTGTGGCAACATGTGCAGGAAAGCAGCCTGTTCCATTCCCATGTAGAAGAAGTTGTCACCAATAGCTGTTGCTACACAAAGTGATGTCCCAAGTATGTGAAGCTCTGACTGACTTCCAGACATTCTTTGTCCTAGTGTTGCATGCAATTCTGTTTCCCTTGTGTCGGGAGCGTGCATTGAAGCCAGAGAGATGGACATGGCGAATCTGACAATTTCCACTCCTATAATGATGTCATGGTTGTATCATCCAGTTTAATAAGCAGCTGTTGTTTACAAAATTGTAAAATAAAAAAAATAGACGAGGTCCTTTTAAGCTTTTTTGTGTTGTTTTTTAAACGCCAAGAAAATCTGTCTTTTTCCAACTTCTGTCATTTAAGCCTGACAGAAATAAAAGTCTGTCACCAAACAGTTTAGTTTACCCGTAGCCTGTATTTATAATTTTTCATTGGTGATATTAGAGGATGGAAACTGGCTGATAGCAGGGCAAAAAAATTAAGAGTTCCCGAAAAGATGAGAGTGTAGACTTTCTGCTAAATCCTGTTTTAATGTAAAATACGACAGATTACTGGATTAAGGACATTCCTACATGCTATCACACATAACAATTTTTGAGAATTTGCCAACAGTTGCTCTTTATTTCCCAAAGATATGGGAGAAGGAAAGGAGAGAGTGGATATTTCAGCTGCCTTCGATAATCCGTTACTCCTCCATAACATAGGAAGAAATTATTTTACCTTTTAGTCTTTACCTGTGTTTATTCCTCTTTTCAACAACAACAAAACCCTGTGGATTTGGTGACATTTAATCATTATTTGCCAGAGTTATGAGAGGGAAATCATATATTTTAGCCATCTGATATAATCCGTTCCCCATTTGATGATCTTTATGAAATATATTTTCTATTTAAATGTTTATCTAACAATTTACAAATATTTCAAAAAAAGTTCAAAACAAATGTCTGGAGCAATGCTACTCCAGGCATTTTGAATTGAGAATTGAAAATACATTTCATAAAGATCATCAAACAGTCATATTTATTTTAACTATTTTGGATTTCAAAATATAAAATAATAAATGTTTCAAACATAATATAGAAAAACCCCAGTTTCAAAATTCACAAGATTTGTTTATTGTTTCCCATGTTATGGGGGGAACAGATTATATCTGGTGGCTAAAATGTATGATTCCCCCCTCATAACTTTGGCAAATAATGATCAAACATCCCCAAATCCACAGGGCTTGTTGTTGATGAAGAGAGGAATAAACACAGTTAAAGACTTGCGGGTAAATTAATTTCTTCCCATGTTATGGAGTGATAGCATGTATTATACTAGAAATTTCCTTAATCCACTAATCTGTCATATTTTACATTAGAACTCGATTTACCAGAAGGTCTACACTCTCATCTTCACCCTCAGGGCCAAGCCCGTGATTTTCTAGAATCCTAGATCCTCCCCTGGTCAAGGCCATGACACAATGAACATTTCAACTTTGCAATTTGCACTGCCTGACAGTTAAGGTAGACTGCCATTTCTAATAGGTTTCCAGATATGACATCTTAATCTTGCTTTCACAAGATGCATCTTACAGGTTATTGTCAAGGCTCATAACAAAGGCATCTAAGACAGGAACCTCTGCATGAGGAGAACACAGGTTAGTGACCACCTCCATTTGGAGAAGGATAATAATGAACTTGTGTGTCACAAACCTGGTCTTAAAGTTCAGTCTGTGCCCAGAGAAGAGGTTGGTCCCACCCGGTCGACTTTAAACAAGACACGGCAGGAGCCACCCAGAGAGTCCCAGATGCTGTAGTCCCGGAGATTGGAGGACAGGCAGGAGATTAGAACCAAGCAGAGGAAGGAAGGCAGGAGAATTCAGAAGGTGAAGACAAAGCCTGTGTCGAGTACGTGCTCAGCATTTAGAAACAGGAGATGAGGTCCGAAGATTTTCTGAAGGGAAATCCAGAACGGGTTAGGAATCAGTTCCAAGTTCGGTAAATAGGAAGAGATCAAACAGGAGTCCGAGGACATGTCAGGCAAACATATCAGAACCAGGACAGGAAAGCTTAGAGTTCCAAAGGCAAAACAGGTTAGGATCAGTCAATCAGTAACACTTAGGTGCTCCAGAGAAACTCTCACCACAGGCTTCAGAATAATCTGGCACTGATGACTGGTTGAGGACTGGTTAAATAGAAGCTGAAGCAGGTGGATCAGATGAGCGGTGATGAGCAGTGGGCGAAGCTAAGCAGGTGAGTGAAATTAGTCATCAGCAGCAAGATCATGACAGTTATGTGTGATTTTCTGAGCCAGGGAGATTAGAGCTTGGGAGAACTCTTTGAAACTTCCTCTTTGACCTGTCTGCTGTATTTCTTGGTCTACATGATGCTGTTTATTCACCATTGTTCTTTAACTGGTCTCAAGGCTCAAGTAAATCCTTTAATTTTTTCATCTGGTTGACGTTGTGTTGTTCTTTCAAAAAATCAGTGTGGTTTTAATATGACAAAATCCTTTCCAAGGCAAATAAAGAACTTAAAAATGTTCACAATGGACACACTTTATCTGAAAACATAGGAACATTGGCAGATCACTGACATTCCCAGCTTTTGAGACCCTTTATGGAGAATCATTTCATCTGTCTCTTGTATTATTTCAAGCAAGGGCTGCTTTCTTTTCATCAAATTCTCTAGAACTGTGGTGCTTTTCTAATTAAACCAATGTGCTGCTCACTGTACATTGCTACGCTTTGTTGCTGGCAGAATAATTGGCGGTATAAATTAGGGCCTAGTCATTGTCTTGCTGTCACACTGGCACACTTCACCACTCTCCAGGATTGTAAGAACACAGGATGAGTGGCTTTACCTGAGTAAAGGCTGCAGACAGTAATTTTTGAACAAATTAAGCTCCTCATTAACACACACTCTAGGTGTTAAACATCAGCAACTTTGATTTTGTTGTGAAGTTCTTCAGGTTTTTGGGGAGTTTTAATTTAATATTTAAATAACACATAAATAAGTTATTCACTTTCTTAATTATAGTGAGTTATCCTTTTGTTTACAATTTTAAGAACCAACAAATGTAAGGAACACATTTCATAAACGTTAGTTTAATATCCGCCAGCTGGGATGAAAAAAACAGTTTCTTGCTTTCTCTGTGTGGAACACATACCCTTGACCTTGAGGAAGAATACTGCTGTGATCATTGTCTCCTTTATTTCTGCTCGTCTAGCATTCTGTGAGAAAATGGGCTGCTGCTTCAAGAGGCAATAAGCAAAGCTTGCTGGGCTGAATATTAGCTGTTATTTGTTTGACCCTTTCAGACTGTGTAAGTGAGTGAGACACCCACAGAGAAGTAGTTTTTATTTTATGCTGTGCATCACACAAAAATTATTTCCACCATCAGTTTTGAACATTTTACTAGCAGAAAAAGAAAACACATGAAAAATAATTTCTCTTTATTTATTGCATTTTTTTACACACATATGAGACCCATATGCCTGGTTCCAGCACAGTCTGAAATTGGGATTTAGCAAATTCCAGGACTGAAATAGACAAAGAAGCTCTTTTACTAAAATTTGTTCCATTTCTCATTGTCTATCATTATTTTCTCCTTGTATCTCCAATTCCTTTTTTCGTTCATTCCTTTCTTCTTTGTGTGCTTTTGACTTTCCTCTAGACCGTCTTTGTGTCATTTTGTGTTATCTTTCTTGTTTTCTTTGTTTCTCAATTTCATCTGTACTTCTCTTAATCCTTGTGTCCCTCTGTTAAATGTTTCTTTTTAAATTACTCACATTTTTGAGATTTTTTTTCTTTTTTTCTTACAGATTATGATTAAATTTTTTATTACAATCAGATTTTGTAAAAACTTTCTGAATGGTAGGATTCATTCTAATTTAATAAAAACAGGTTTTAATATTTTTCACTACCTTTTTAGCAATTCAAATCAAGGGTAAAACTGTCATATTTTAAGTTTTTTTTTTCACATACAGACACAGTTGGGGCACAAGGAGCAGTAAGAGATGTTTTTTTAGACTATACACAGATATGAATAGCACACTACGTGAGCTGCAGGCGAGGTTCGGAACGTCAGAGTTAGGAGCATGGCAGGAGAAAAGAGGAAACTGATTAACGCTACAAGAGTAAGGGAGATCTGCGCCGATGCTGCTTCACTTAACGGCTTATAGGTACAGCTAACCTATCCAGGGAGGATGAGTGGAAGAAGGGATTCTACGGCTCACTGCTTTCCAATGCGAGAAGATGGCTGAGCAACAGGTGAGCTACTGGATGGAACATAGGCGGGAGCCCAAGCAGCACCACAGCGGAGACAGGTTTGAGGAGCAGCCTAAGCCAGAGCTAGCCAGGAAAGGGGGTCTCTTGTCTGGCTCGGTAACACCAAGGGGGCTTGAGGGGAACGCCAGAGCCGAATCTGAGCAGCTAGGATTTAGGAAAAGTCCTCAGTGCATGGGAACACGACGGGTGAGAAATCCAAGACACAACAAACTGAGAGAGACAGAAGAATAGAGTTAGAACTAGGAATCCATTGGTGCTGCTCCATTGTAGGCAGTCACGGTCTGGCGGCTTCTAACGGCTTGTTCGGTGAACAGCGGTTGTGGCTCCGCCGTTCAGCGATTAGCAGAGCTTGATTAGCTCTTCTCTATTCTGCTGCAGCAGGTTTCAGGATACACTGCGTTCAACTTGGTTTGAATCGCAGGGAGAATGAAAACGCTGCATTCAGCTCCTTCTGAATCGCAGGAAAAAGGCAGTCTGACTCGGTCCAAAACCTACGCCGGAGGGGTGTGTCTTCAGAGGGGCGTACTGCCAGCTACATCAACGACAATGGGTTGCAACACTGACGTGCTAGTCAAAAAAGGATGTCCACTAAGGATATAAAATCTGAACTTGGGCTGTCCAGCATGGAGCTGGGTGCAGAATGTCACAGCTAAATAATGAACTGTTACCTAACAGAAATAAAATCTTTAAAATAAAGAGATGCTGAAGCTATTTTTTCCATATTTGGAAGTGTGCAGGACTATCCTAACTGCTCTTCTACCATTGCATGTAAGCATCTCCCCAATACACTTAGTCTGATTTCTTTCTTTAAAGGCCTTTGTGTTTTTTCTCTTAAACTTATAAGACGGCTTGCTTCTTGTGACTCTTATTCATTAAGAAGTATACTGTGTGAGCAGTGGAGCTACATTGAATAGCTAATTAACACAATGCTCACTGGATACGTAAACACTAGAACTGCACATGAATAGAAAAAAGAAAACAACCTATTACAATGATTGGCATGTAGGATAACCAAAAGATAAGTTCATAATACCCAAAAGCTCAAAACCAAAGTAGAAAAAAGAAAGTTGTAGATCATTCAAAAAAAAGTAGTTGATTTTTTTCTTGTTTAATTTTAAATTGAAAAATTTAAGAATAAACCATATAAACAGCAGTCATATTAAAATATATATAATTATATATAATTACATAATATATTGACAAAAATGTAAGAGGTGTACCAAAATGTGAGAAACTGTATCTGTTTTTTTTTTTTACATCATCTAGTTATATCCATACATTTGTAAAAACTACATTGCAGCACTCATAGCCAAAAGTATATTTACTTGATAGATTAACGCACTTGTGCATCAGACTGTTCTAGTATTTTTCTATGTTGGAGACCTACTTACAACTTCATAAACAGCCCTTTATTTCCACCTCATATTCTGATTGCTGTTAAACTGAAATACGAGCCTGTCTAGACATTTGTAGTTGATTGTATAGTAACTAATCTAATCACATCTGTCGGCATGCACCTCACTTCTGGTAACATTACTAAGGCATATTTAGAAAAACACAATAAACATCTCTGTTCAAATTCACTTTACTATGTAAAAACAACTCCCAACAAAAGTCATTTCAGGGTAGATTTAAAAAGACAGCACAGTTACCAATTAGATTAAACCCATGTTATTCCAGTCAGCCCACTTCAGCACCTATATCCCAAATGGATTCCCAACAAAGGCAATATGACTGCTGCACAAACTGTGTCCAGTCATCATTAGATTATAAAACAGTTATGACCTGTGTACAGTTAAGTTTTGCATTAACTTCCCTGAGAAGATTATTTTTTCTCCTACTTCACACCCACACACTAACCACTCTCTTATAATCTATTGCTTGAAAACATTAAAACTATCAAAATGAAACATTTTTGATAACTTTACCTGCATTTTTGGTAACTTCATGAAACATGAAGAACTTGTCATGTTACAGAGTAGTTGTGGACCAAAAATACAGACAGGGTGTCAAAAAAGATAAACACATTGTCACAGACATGGAGCAGAAAAAACAGAAGATTTCAGCAAATAAAAAATGAGCAACTAACTGTTTAAATATCAGGAAAGTTCCCCTTATTCACAAAGACTGTCATCCGTGCATGATGGAAAACCTCCCTACATCAACTGATCACGTCAATTTACAAGCATGGCAGAGCAAAACATATAAACCTATAAAACCAGATGAAGCCAGACAGGATGTCAGACACAGGAAAAGTGAAGTGGGTCCTGTACATATATAAAACTAATTGGCAATGCATGGATGGATCAAATACGATTTGCTGCATGGCATATTTTGCGAGCGATGACGAAGCTGACAAGAAACGTAGCCAGTGTGAAGCCGGCCTGAGTGGAAGCTAAGGTGAGCAGTTGAAGCAATCCTGCAAGAAATGAGCAACAACTGGGTAGAATTAAGGCAGTAAAATGAGGGAGAAGAATGTTAAATGGTAAATGGCTTGTATTTATATAGCACTTTTTCAAGTCAGGAGACGTGACCAAAGCGCATTACACTACATTCAGTTATTCACCCATTCACTCACACACTGATGGTGGCAAGCTACACTGTAGACACAGCTGCTCTGGGGCTACCTGACAGAGTACACAGTACACTGGCATCACCGGGCCCTCTGACCACCATCAGCAGGCAATGCAGGTGAAGTGTCTTGCACAAGAATACAACAACCCTTAAAGTCGGAACCGGGACGCAAACCAACAACCCTCCGATTGCAGGGCAAACTCGTGCATCCGATGCCTGTCGCCCCACATCTGATAAAGGATAGTGGATGTTAGAATGCAGCAGGTCTACAGGTTCAGTTTTTGTCCTGTCACCGCCCGTCACTCAGCTTAAACTGAGGGATGGTCACCCTACCCATACCTGGAGAGTGGTTACAGCAGATCCCTGGAAATACACCAGACATAGAAGTGTGCAGTT
>NW_015150989.1:279280-294412 GCF_000732505.1 Cyprinodon variegatus | reverse complement strand
CCCCACATCTGCTAAAGGATAGTGGATATGTTAGAATGCAGCAGGTCTACAGGTTCAGTTTTTGTCCTGTCACCGCCCGTCACTCAGCTTAAACTCTGTCACCTAGCAACTGTGATAGTTGATGCACAAAGCTGGTACAACTGGATCCTAAATTTCTCACTACTCTACTGTGTGCTAATTTAATATTTGAGGAGCTTTAGCAGCTGTACTTTCTTCACAAATATCAGATTTGTAGTCCCCACACTGCACAGATTAAATGTCAGCAAAACCCATTTAAATTAACTGTTTTTTATTCATTTAAGACAAGCCAATTGACATACTTCCATTTAATTGAACTACATTTGCAATTTTCACCACTGTTCTTCAGCATTTCCTTTTTAACCTCTGAGCATGGAAAAGCCGGTTTGCTTTGACCCACAATGAATCATGGGATACAGTAGTCCACGAAGGATACAACGGACGTGTCATTAAAAGTGAGGCAAGGAGGGCTGCATTTGTCACAGCCCTCATTGGATTCAAACAGGACAGAGCCGTGCTCAGTCAATGAATGTGGCCTTCAGAGGATGCAGGGAAGAAATCTAAAAGAATAATATCAGATCGAATCAATAACCTGATCAACACTGAATTTAAAAAAAGGAGCAATAAAATAACCGGCAGAAAAAAAAACTACAAACAACTGACAATAATAAACATAATATAATAAACTAATAAGACCTGCCACATAAAAAAAACAACAGTTCATGACCTAATCATATTAAAAGGAGAACAGAAAAAAATATAAAACCAAAAGGAACACCATAACCTGAACACCTTTGGATTGAGACAAAACTAAAATGTGTCAGATAGTTTGATGGATGGCTTACAATCAGAACAAAGAAGCATTCCACTCTCTATAGACTGGGCAAGGAAAAGTTCTCATTTTTTGGGCATTGTAGCAGTCCACTGCTACCCCTGCTGAAAATACTGCATTTGCTTTCAAAAGCCTGGAAGATCAAGGCATCAGTGGTACCCTTGGTCATTGGGGCACTCGGTACAGTGACCCCATACCTGGAGAGTGGTTACAGCAGATCCCTGGAAATACACCAGACATAGAAGTGTGCAGTTCCTAGAACCCTCAGGCTCCCTGGCCTCCAAGCCAAGCTTGGAGGAAAAAAGTGAGAAGACCGATGGGTGAGGAAGAGTTTTTTTATATATATGACTGGCTTTACTCCACATTCATATATATATATATATATATATATATATATATATATATATATATATATATATATATATATATATATATATATAAATGTGGAGTGAGGCCAGTCATCGTGTTTCTGCTGGAACAGCAATACCATTGCCATGGAGACTATCTAGATGGAGGGGCAACACTGACCAAGAGTTCACACCAATTCATTAGCTTAGGTGTCAAAAAAGACATGATGCGTGCTTCTCTTTTTGAGCTCCTTCATCAGACAGAATATTATTGAATTGATATCTCCATATATGGGAATTATTAATCCCTTCTGTAACTTCTTTTTTCTTTTACATATTCCAAAAAGGTTAATTATCACTTGCTAGTTGCAAATGCATTTCAAAGGCAGTCTTGATTTGTTTCTTTTCCCTTTTCCTTTGATAAAATTTCTTAACAGACATCTAGTAACGTAGTTCATGTCTCATCTTCCACACCACACACAAAGAAGCTCATTCTCAAACTACCTAAGCCTTATTCTGTTAAGGTTTACACATTCAGGTAAATGGTATAGTCAGATGCATCAACCATAAGTAGCAACAAATCTGCTTATTGAAAAATGTTTTTTTAATGCATTTTCTCCACTCTGTAGGTCACTTCTGAAACATTAGATGCACTTTCCTTACTGATTGTTGTAATGCTGCAAAAACAGGAAGCTTAAATTCCATCCGTCACACAAATTAATGTCCTTTCAGAATAACAAACAGATTGTTGTGGGAGAAAAAGTGCATTACATATAGCTACAGTCGCTACACTAAATTTAAGTGCCCAGTAATGTGTTTTTTCAACAGCACATTTAGAAGTGTCAGCATCAGAACAATCTAAATGAACAATTAGAGCAAACTCTTGTTGATCAAGCCCCATCAGCCACTGACAGCCATAATCTGTTTCAGGTAGAAACTTTTTCTGCAAGCTGTATACAGACCTTGCCATGCTCACCCACGCAGAAACAAATCACACTAAAATATACGAAGCACAATGTTACACATAAACAGTCATGAAAAAATACATATTAGGCCAACTTTGTTGTTATTGTGGTGCATATTGTATTATTCTGGTAATAATGATAATAAAACAAAAGATTTAAGAAAATGAGTGGTCTAATAAGATTTCTCCATGGCTGTGTATGCATCATGTGACCAGTTTAACACCTACCACCTTCTTTATGAAAACAAAATTGAGTGGTGTTTAATTTCTTTACTCTCTTAGATAAGCCCATAAATAGAAGATTGATACAGATGTTTTAATTCAATTCAATTAATTTTATTTCTATAGCGCAAATTCACAACACGTCACCTTAAGGCAATTTACAATTCACCAGATCATACAGTGAAATTGATTCAGTTTGACTGAATCAGTTTGAAAGATCAGTATCAAACCAGTTGATTGCATTGACACTTAAAATTGGCAATCCCTCACACTAATCATGCTTGTAGCGACAGTATAGAGGAAAAACTCCCTTTTAACAGAAAGAAATCTCATCTAGAACCAGGTTCAGGCAACTCTAAACCAGCTCCACAGGAAACACACAGCCAGGCATAGCTCCGAGCCAGCTCCCCATGCATATCCAGCCAGTCACAGTCAGAGATACAGGACTACATTGAAAAACAGGCTGATCTCGAAGATCTACAAAAAAAAGTGCTGATGGTTTACAGTAAGTGAGCAATTCATGAAGAATCTTTTCAGTGTGAGATGAAAACTGTATTGTTAAAATGAGAAGCTAACGCTAACTCAACGGTGAGTTTATTACTTTCATTTTTCTGTAGTTGAGTTAGCGTTAGCTTGCATGACTGGCTCCGTCATGCTGGTTTTCCTTCAGTATAACCGCTACAAGCGTCACGTCACGTGACTAAGAAAATGTAACAGGATTGGCTGGGTGTTGGACACCACAATCCATTGCTAATGTCTGTGACCTGAAGTAACCCTTCCCTTTTTACACTGAATTTAGACGCCGAATTTAAGACAGTGAAATAGAGCCAGTTGAATCTCAGGAGGCTGAAAATATTGAGTTTGAATTTTAAAAAGGTTGATTTTTTTTTATATGGTGATTTTTTTAACACTGAAAAATTATACTGAAAAATAAGTATTGAAAATGTAATCACTTTGAATTAGTTATGTGAATTTTTAGCTTGAAGAGAAAATAACAAATGAAATTTCAACTGTGTAGAAATAATGACAATGAATTTCCTTTTAGGTCAAAAATGTGTTCTGAATATATTTTAACACTGAAACAGTTAGTACAAACATACAACAATTAAATTTCAGTGCCATTTTTAATTCAAATCCCAGCGACACAGATTTACTTCCATAATGTTCGCTAACCTAAGCAACACTTGAAGTAGTTATGTAAATTTCATTTTTAACAAAAATTTAACTTAATTGCAATGATAATTGTAAGCAAGAGCTGAGGAAGTACCAAGGCACGGCTGCTTCCACCTTATCAAAATTACAAAGGGGTCAGAGTATCAATTAAAACATTCCAGCAGACTTTGCTTGATATAATTAGCAGTTAAGCGACTAATAAAAACTGAGGCCACAATCCAAAAAGAAAAAATCTAAAAGGTAAGTTAACAGTTGACCTCCGCACTAAATATCATGGCTACATTTAGCACATCCAGCAAGCATGTTACCAGTTGTCTTATGGTCATTTGACATTATGGGCCTTCAGTTGTTCAAAGATAATAATAACAAAAAAAATAAAATAAACACTTAAACACAAGGGCCCTCATAATACATTATTATTCTTTAATCATCATGCAATCAGGATGATGGCATGGAGAATACACTTTTAATGTCATTTTAATCTACAGAGATAATGGCCCATAGTTACAGGTTAATAAGCTATTCCACATAGGGACATTGATTTCAGCACAGTGAACAAATATATAAAATCCATCTCTTTCTGCTCTGGAAACAGGTCTGATAACCACATTAGACAGATGTCAAAAACAAAATAAACAGAAAAAAAAAATGTCAGTAAGAGCTTACAAACAAAATAAGTATAAAGTAAAATTAATAAGATATTCAATCCATTATGGAGATAAAGCATTGGAGGGGTTTTCTACATAATATACCTCTACAGTGGGCCATTTACCTTTTTTAGTTTCTTCAATGTAAGAGCATATAAAAGGAAATACATTTACTCATGATGTGCTTTAGGTTACTTTCAGTAATTCCATATATCTTTTATTAGGAAAGGCATGTTTTCTATGTTGTGCTCTATCTATCCCTAATCCCTTTAAATCAGTCTTTGGAATCAGCTCAAATACCATTACGGCCAACCTTGGGTTCTAGAAATAGAATCTTAGATTGTGTAGTACGACAACTACTGTGGGAAGAGATCACCTTCACATACCGATCTCTGACAAGCAGTGAAAGCAGAGTCTCACCACAACAGCATAAAAAAGATAAGACCAAAACCTCCATAGGAGAAAAATAGGGGCCCCCAGTAAACATTTCAGGCAATTCTATTTCTAAAATACAACAGAAAAAACAGAAGACATAGATAGACCATGAAATGGCAAAGATACAAGAGTCAACAGATTTGCAACTTCATAGGCCTTGACTAGTGAGCAGTCTGGAAATTTAAAATACCATTGCATTCTCCAGGCTGTGAGAGAAATGAATACCTTTTACCAAAAATTAAAATGATGAACATATTAAAAAAATATGTTTTGTCTTGTTCTTTTGGGTGTTAAATATCTGCTATTGCAGCATGGACAATTCTGAAGTGTTTGCAGTTTTAGAAATTTAGAAAAAGTTAAGGATCTATCTAAGATGTAAGACATCAGATATTGGTCAAAAACATGTCTTGTGACATGGACTTTGCTCAAATGCTGTTTCTTTGTTTTCCTGACCCATAACTTCATATGAAAAATAAAAATCCTTTGAAATTGACAACAATGAGTAAAGCTTTGTAAAGATTGAAGCAGGCATTGGCCACAAAAAAATATTTGGTGCAATGTGATTTTTTCTCCTCTAATCCATTTCTGAGGCGTCAAAAAAGAGCAAAGACTGAATAAATGGTGGGATGATGAAAAAAAATAAAGAAAATCAGCATCCCATTAATTAAGAAAAATACATCGATGTTCTTCTGTCAGTGTTCCGCATTGAGTTTGATGTTGAAATAATTACAAAAACCATTCAATATTTAAGATTAATGGCAACTGACTTTCCATTTATGGGACCATTAATGCATTCATCAAACCTTGGAGATGAATTCCCTAAGGAAAGCTTCATATCAGCTCCAACATTGCAGAATACATTTTACTCATGCATGCAATAAGTTTTTAAAATAAAGTATTGTGGCATCTTTAGCCATGTTACAGAAGAGCATCTTTGTATAACCATATCTATGCCTCCAACAAAGCTGTTCATGAAATGTAACCATGGCAACAGCACTTTACACAACAAAGGGTAAATAAAGTGTTCAGATAAAAACAGTGAAGAAGGAACTCAGAAAGAAAGTTGACTGGGCATTTAGAAATAGTAGTCAGCATCCACCGTGTCAGCGTCACAGCCTACTTTCTTGATTATTTAAAGTGTGACATGTTTAAAACAGGCATGTTTATGGGACACAGCAAGGACCACAAAATAAAAGAAAAGGGATAAGGTTTTATTGAAACGTTTGTTTGCATACTACCTGAGCCACCCTGTGCTTGGACAGATACATTTCAAAGAAATTAAATGCAAGTTTTCCATGAGCTTCTACAATAACAGCAACAGAGTGCTTACCACTGAACTGCAGCTTGTAAATACCTTGCATGGTTTCTGTATCCCTTTGAAAGCTGACCTTGGGTACTTGTTTTCCACTTCGCGGGAAGAGATTAGAGGAAATCTTCCACAAACAGACATTTTGCTCTGAGAGATCTGGGTCTACTTTGCCTCAGCATATAAAACGCCATTTTCTTAACTGCAATATTGACAGAAAAAGGAAAAATACTGTGCATGGGGGATGGGGGTGTTTTTCAATCATTTTTTTTTCCTGTATCAAAAGTAGGTCAAAATGAAAGGAAAGGAAAAATACAGATTTTTAATTCCATGGGAAGAAAATACAAGATTGAAAATAGAACTAACTCTTGGCCCTTATTACCTTTCACTAATTACCAAACCTGATTTAATCATACCAAAACAGTTATGAGCTGCTGAAATATGTTTTCCTATGTAAATAACTAACACCCCATACTGAATGGTGTTTAGAATGACGAAACCATCATTCTGGGTATTCTAAAGCAGTACATTCTCTTAAAGAGCAATAAAAAACACATAAAACATGTTCATCTCATAACAAATGCACTGGAGTGCAGATGAAGAACACGGAAAGTGGGCATACAGAATGGAAACAAACTAAATTAAGGTGTGCATAAAAATACATGAAAAATCAACTGCTTAATTACTGGGAGAGCAATCATGTGAGAAATGTACAACAGTGAAACAGAATCAAGGTAATGAGCTGATGAAGAATATGGAGCAAAGAAGTACTGCAAAGAAATAGGGAACGAACCAAATATAATACAAAAATAAAGATAAGGAGTAGATCCTTAAAGGTGCATTTAGACCAAACTCTGCCTGCCGTAGCATCTGTGAGCTCTTCAGGAAGCTCAGCGCTCTGCATTTTAGATGCACTGGGATTCTATTTGATGACCACGGGCCGCGTCATCAAATAGGAGGAGCTTTAGCGGTGTGAAGCATATACCCCTCCCATGGGAAAAAACTGGCCAAATAGACTGAATAGTTAGTCTTCCGTAAAATGATCATTTTTGCTGCTTTTGTTTCAGAGATATTATTTTTGAAGTCATCCAGAAGTCAACCACCCTAAACTTGCACTGCATGCTGGAGTGCCGCAAGATCTTTTCAGTTTTTAGTCTCACAACAATTCCATCTTGAAAGACTCTGCTAATATGTCCGTATCATAACAACCAGCAAGTCGGCCAATGACATGCCAGCAGGGTTTTTTTTTGGGGTGGAACATATAGGAATGGCGACAAACAGGGCTACGCTGGAGGACTCGCCTATCGATACCGCAATTTACACCATTTTTGGCTAGAATAGCGTCAGTTTCTCAATTTAAAAGGAGTAAAATGAAGCAATTGTGCATTTGTAGATGGGAAAGATGTCTGTGCTTTCCTTACGACAGGAATGGGAAAAAGTCGATTTATCAACTTATTCTGCTAGTTTTGAAAATACTAACGAAGCTGCAAAGGAATCCTACTGTGATCATTGTGTTGATTGGCTGAAAGCATATTATGGAAGGCGGGTACTAGCTGGCACATTACCCAATCAGCTCAAAATATTGTACTAAACGACTGAACAGAAGCCATCCCAGATTTTTAACGTAGAACTCAACTCAAGTTCTACACATTCTACACAGAGTTCTACAACTCTGGCTACTGCTAGGTAACTACCATCCCCCAATAAAGCTCCAAATTGAACTGAACTGTTATACCTTTTTAGTGCTACGTGCTCCTCCCTATTTTCACTTAGCGGTGGTGAGTCTGACATAGTGGAAAAATTGAAAATCTTCTTTTGAAAAGTAAGCTTGTATGAGTGATGCAAACAGCAACTTTTAAACAGTGTGCAAATGGAGAAATGGGCTTTTCAAAAATGTGTAAAAATCTCAACTCTACCTTTAACCTTAACTGGGTTTTCTCTTTTTTTAAGATGGTAAACATCAAATAAAAAATATCTTTCTTGTCCAGGTTGCATAGTTTTAAATTAGCAGTGTTAATTAAATTAACTAAAATTACAACAACAAAAATCGTTGCTAATTTTATATAAAATTAACTACATGCTCTGTTAAGATTGTTATATTTTAGAGGACTTAGGCAACAGAACAGGCAGATACAGATATTTACATTATTTTAATACATTACTTTTTTTATCCAAATATGTACAATTAAGTTAGATATCTATTTGTAGACTAACATTCCTTGTGAAAAGAAACACAGCTAAAAGAGAACTAATAAAAGGCAAATGGTCATTATAGAGACTCATGATGTAAGGCAGTTGCAATGGGCAGACATGACCTTCTGTGCCAGTCCTCACTGCAGTGGAGCTGAAGAACAGCGACATTAATCTACTTTGTCTGCTTGTATAGTATAGGTGAAGAAGAGTTGGAGAAAACATCCCTACATCCATGCCTAAATAAAACACAAAGTAATGCATTTCCAATGTTCTTTTTTTGTCCTTGTCAGTACTCACGACTATTTCTCTTTCAAAATAGTGATTAAAAAAATAATTCAACATTACCTTGTCCTTTCTTTGTCTAGTCCTGCATTGTATATCACCTATAGAACTTATTAAGTATTTGTGGTTATATTTTTTGGGTTTGAAAAGTAAACTTGCTTTTTCTCCTGCATTTAAACTTCTCACCCTCTGGCAATATTTTTCATCATAACCGATTAAAAGATAGCCAGAGGCCATATGGATAAAAAAATCCATACAGAAGCACAATTTGAAAAAAAAAAAAACAACAAAAAAACTTCTTAGTGGCTTTAAAAACTGAATATATATATAATTATAGCCATTCTTCAATCGAACAAAAACTTATTTTGAATCATTTGCCTCTGGTTGCTTCTTTATAACAGGAGAGCACAACTATGCATTGAAACGAAGCTTAGCTTGAGTACTGGCATCGAGATAAAGAATTGTGGATGGCAAAGCCTGAGGCAGCAATATGAAAGAAAAAAAAAACACTTTATTTTTGTTCGTACCAGAAACATTTCTTACAAAAACATATAAACCAACAGTGTTATATTGTTGGCAAACACACATAACTCCAACATCTATCAGGTGAGCTGAGTACTGGACCAGACAAACATTGACAAGACAGTGGAAACGAAGGGGTACAAAGACATGTCAGAGTGCATTAATTGGAGTAAGTATAAATGCATTTTAACCAATTATTTGCTACATAATTTTTTAAATAACATCTTCAACCAGCTGAATAATAGAGTAACTTTTTATATGCTTTGCTTCCAACAATATTATTAGAAACTATAGACATTTAACTTTTTAGTGCATTTACTGAATCCCAGTGAGCCATTTTAAGAGGGCCTGTATTATGTCTTTGAATTCTGTTTAAATTATTCTGTTTGCAAAACAACCAATGTTTATGAGCATGTGGTATTTTTCAGGGTTTCACCACTTGTACAGTCTTCTGGAAGTTTGTTCTGGATAAGCGGAGCATAGGAACTACATGCTGCTTCTACACGTTTGGTTCTAGTTCTGAGTGTACAGAGTAAGCTTGAACTAGAAGGACTGAGAGGTTAATACACTGACAACAAATCTGTGTTATATAAAAATAAATTGTTTGTTGTTCATAAAGTGCCAAAACGGAACACAATTCTACTTTGTCATCTTTTTGCATGGTCTATAAAGGCACCAAATACAATTCTCTTTATAATTTAAATTTGAATAAACATGAAGAAAATCAGAATATAGACTAACATCCCAGACATAGTATTCGCTATAGATCATCTTTGTTATCCTGGCATCGTTTTTCCTACTAAGTACCAAAAAATGCTGCCACACTAACTAAAATTCAAATTTGGCATATTATTTTTTCCACTGAGTGTAACAAAGGCTGTGTGACCAACGCAACGGGACAGCGCAAGAATTACATATTTTGATACATGTCATCAAGCTAAAAGCATCATGCTTTCACATGTTCGGAACATGAAAGGGTTTTACAAGAGTAACATAAATTTGATGTGTAGTGTAATATCAGCGCATACTATTAAAAACCAGTGTCTACTATCATCTTTAGGTTTTTGTAATCAAAAAAAGAATTAGATTTTTATGTAACATCATAGTCAACAGCACAAACAACCACAGTATGTTAAGAACACATTTAAAGGGGGTAAGGGCAGGACAAGAAATCAATAACTGTAGTCTGAACAAGAGTACCATTTATTTGTTTGTTTTTGTAAAAAAATGTAATTAAATTAAAAGTGAGGTTATAATAGTACAGAAGGCTTTAATTGTTTTACCAGTGTCTCACTACCCTGGGTGTAAGATGTTCATTAAATTCAACAGAGAGAGACAGCTTGAGAAAAGAAACTGTCTCTGTGTCTGTTCATTTTTGTCATTAGCACTCTGTAGCACTTCCCTGAAGGAAAAAGTCAGAACAGCCTCTAATCAGGATGTATGGGGTCAGTAGATATGTTAGCTGCCTTATACTGGTATCGGTCGTGGATGGAGGGAGAATCAGCCCCGGTTATACTCTTTACAGATCTAATAGCTCATTGCAGTTTTAACCTGTCCTGTTTTGTCGATAAGTCAATCCACATAGAGATGGATGAGGACAAAAGAGACTATATAGTGGTAGTGTAGAGGATGACATGCAGCTCTTGTATAAGGCTGTCCTTCCTAAGTTGCCAACATAAGCATAGTATCTGCTGGGCCTCCTTTCAAACAGAGTGTGGCCCACCTCAGGTCATGAGATAGGGTTGTTCTAAGATCTTCTCCCATGAGCCCTAATGGGTTCATAACAATTACAATGCTTCTTAGCTAGATTAAAGACTAATTTGAGGCAGTTTTAGAATGAAACAAAGAATGACAGACCGCATATGAGGCATGATAAATCAATAATATTACAGGCTCTGAAATAATACCAAAATAGTTTTATGCAGATGTTTATCAAGAAATCATAAATCCAAAAATAGGTAAATGTAGAATCAATCTCTCTGATAATAAAATGTGTGATATTTCACAGGCCCACCTGTTAAAGATGCAACAGGTGGGATGCAACAACTTTGAGCCTATTTGATTAAAAATAAAAAAAACATGCTGTTGAGAGAAATTGTGTTTGCATCTTCTTGTGAGCTAGTGAATGCCGATCTTAGCACAAGATCCTATGTAAAAGCCAAATAGTGTTACACTTGTAGTTTGAAACCGTAAAATGCAGTGACAATGACTTCATACATACAGTACATCAACTAAATAGGGTGTTAGTGCATCCCAGGGCATTTTATTTCGCATCCCTGCACCGTCTTTTTGACATAAATGCTGTTTCCCTGTGCAGCTGAGAGTATTTATAATTCAAAGGTCAAGTTGTGGGGGCTTTTGTATGCATGATGGAGTGCAGGATCAAACAGGATTGGTTCTCATTAGAGCTTGAGAAGAGATGTCCTTTCATTGTTCTTATGCAAATGATGAATTGCTTCTTGATGGGAACATTGCAGTTGGTCTGTGCAGCAAAGTGGGATCTCCCCGTTTACCTGAAAATACAACACCATATGACATAGTGTTCCCTGACAATGGCTAAAACTGATGTTGATATTAAATGTATTTTACTGCAAAATGTATTTGTTTTTATGAGAGGAGAGGGTTGCTGCTATCTAAATTTAAATGATCACATTTAAATGTGTTATATAATTACCTTTGAAGGTGTTAATTGTGATGTTTATACATCAATTACTATACTTTACAAGGATTTGTCAAATGTAACACATGGTGCTACTGTAGCTAATTGTGTTGTAAAACTGCCAATTTTCCTCAAGCATTTGCTGAAATTTTCATGAAATCACCATTTTTGTTTTATTAACTGAACTTACAATTTGTTTTCTTCTTTCTGAACGTAACATTTGTGCATTCTAAAGGTAGAGAATCATGGTTAACAAATTTAAAGCTACAGTATGGTCCTATGGGTGAGGTGTGAAATCTTATTGAGATTGTGAAATGCCAGCCAGATTTAATGGCTTCTCTTGACAACATGTCCTAACCTTAAAAGAATGTAGCAGCAAAGCTCCAAATAGAAAAATCCTACATTTATTGACAAAATTACTGGTACACCGGTTATTACTTTGAACAATCCCCTTTTGCCAAAACAACAACAATGAGTCTTAAAATATGAATAAGTTGGCATGTACATGGAGAGGTGTACTAACCATCTCTATTTTCCTAATATCTATGAAATATCCATACTACTTGTCGATGTCCCAGTCTCTGGGGGCTAATACTCCCAGGAAGAAGTGCTGATCTGTCTGTTGACCAGTTGTGTTCTGATCACGCTATATTTTAGGATCACTAGCTTCCTTTTCTAGATTAATATTAGACAAGCAGTCACAACTCCAGTGCTTTCAAAGAGTTTGTGGTGACAGACCCACAGAATCATAGATCCTCTACCATACATATCACTGGGCATAATATTCCTTTCCATATTTTCCATCCTTGTCTTATGCCAAATCCCATCTGGAGTATTTCATGTTGAAAAGTTAAATCTTGGTCTCATCTTGACTTGCCTAGCATAAAACCATATGCCATACACATGGCATCTAGATATCCTAAAGTTCTCACCCATTGAAGAAATTGCTAACTTGTTTGAAAAATAACTATTGGTCCGTCACATCATAAACAATAAAAAACTGAAATAAAAACAGATATTAAGCTAATCTGTATTACTCAAACAAAAACAAAACTTGTTACATTTCTTCCAAATTATTATAACCATTTACATATAAGGTAATCATATATGACTCAAATTAAGTATTAGTCTTATACTTTTTAAAATGAAATTTATTGAACTTGTGCAGGTTGTCTTGTAATGATATTCCTTTTAACCACACTCCTGTCTCCAGTGACTGCAAAAATCTGCAAACACATAAGAAACAAAAACAGAAACATTGGCAATGTCGAGCTAAACACTGAATCAGTAAACGCACAGTGCTTTATTCAGAAGTGAGCAGAGTAAGCAATGCTATTTTTCCTCCTGGCACCTTATGACAACGCTGAAAATACAATAAAAAAGGAGCCTCACTGCCTGGCTTGCGTGTCTCATACATCTTCAGTCATGCGGAAGGCCGTCCGTCAGTTTTACTGCACATTGGCTTTCTCTAAACGCAGCATCGATGACTGATGACCCTAAGTGCAACTAGATAACTACAGCAGGGGATGATAAAAATGTGGGAACACACATCTTAGACAGGAAATTGGCCATTTTTGAGCAATTGGCACAGAGGAGCTGAAGCGATGGCACTTCTTTTAGTGCTGGCTCCTTTGAAAAGCTGGAGAGGTCTGGTTGTCAACAGTAAGATAGTTACAGTCCACTGAACATATTACCAATGTACACAAACCTTGTAGATTTCAATTCTTTTCTTCTTAGCCTTCAGTTTTACTTATTGATGTTACAGGGGCAAACAGGGAACAGGGTAAAGCTATCAGGAAGCAGTCAAAATCAAGCATTAAAACAATGAAACAAAATCAAGAGAAAGCAGAACCAATATGCTGTAAAGAAATCAGATATGGGTAAATTGAAACCATGGCCAGGTAAAAGTGGGGTAATGACTGACTATAATAAGGGATCACTGAAGATTAATACTGAGTGGAACATCAAAAGCGACAGACAGGTGTATGAAATTAAGAGGTGACTCACCTGTATTTCACAGTCTACTGAATCACTAAGTGGCAGTTTTATGGTATTTCATATCTCTTCTGTTTTTCGTCTAATCTTTAATCTTTCTTTTCCCTTCAGTGATTCATGATTGATGATGACAATCTGGAAAGCTATCTCTCTCAATGAATGACTTTGCTTGACTTTTATGGCTTCATGTGTGGTGACCAGATATTGAGATGACAGATAGAAAAAAAAATAAAAGCACCTCTAATAAAGGAGCAATGCATAAAGCTATATACTGATTGAGCAATGTGTGATCGTTTTGAGTTAAAATCTCAGTGTGGTGTTTTATTTAGATGTTGACTTTTTATTTATGTTACATACCCCCGGTACATTTTTTTCAAGGGACAAATTTTTGTTGTATATTTCTAGAAAGGAGGGTGCTAAGTAAAAATGCCATCCACAGATTCCAGGAAAATACCTATAAAAATGTTTTCTAAAGTAGAGATAGAAAACTATTATTTTCCTTTTTGACCAAAATTATTTAGTAGTTTCTGGTAGTCTGTAACATCAAGGGCAATTGAAATTTTTGCTTTAATGCCCGCCCAAAGGTTTCTGAACTTCAGTTTAAAGTGGGTGGTGAAATGTGTTTTAAGCAGTAGAATTAACCACAGTTAGTTGTTGTTTATGTATGCTACGTGGAAAGTAAGAACAATGAACAATGGAAACATTTTGAAAAAGAAAAAAATTTCTGAGAAATATTAATTTTTTATATCATTGCAACATCATAAAATTAAAGTTATGTAAAGCCACTCACTGCTCTAAATGAAAGCTCAGCCTGTTTTCAGCCTAAATCCCGAAGTGACCATATATTAGGAAGAACGAAACCCAGAACTAATTTATATATCGCTTTCATTTGGCCCGGCACTGGCTTTTGCCATACATGGCTACTTTTTTACATAATGCTGTTTGATACCACTGGAACTAGAAATTTTTATGCAGAATAAAAAAAAGCTAGAAATTGTTTAAAAGCAAGAGCTACAGTGCATCAGCTGCCAAGGAGATGGAGCAGGAAAAAATTGCTGCTTGCATTTAAATGTACACTGTTACGGCAGGTCGTTTGACAAATATTAAAAGTACTTTCCTCTGTGTTGATCCATTTGTAGATCAATTAAACATGATTCTTTGTGGTCAAAATCTCATCCCTAATCTGAACCACAATAATAGATTTTCTAAATTACAATTTTGCCACAGGAAACTGAATTTCAGAATGTCAAAAAAACTATACTGTATTAGTAAGAATTAACTTATATACTGTATTTTCATGACTATAAGGCGCACATAAAAGTCTTTTTTTCCCCTCAAAATGTGCGGTGCGCCCTTTGGTGCGGTGTGCCCTATGTGTGTTGTAACTGCGACTTTTGAGACCACCTCATTGAGGAGATGATGAAAGAGTGGCTGAGGGAGGTGAATGTAAGGAGACCAGGTGGTTTTTTTCCACTCATCAACTTCGCTGTTAATCTGTGACTCCATCTCACAGCTGATGTGAAAAACATGGTGAAAC